>NC_057797.1:115737102-115780581 GCF_018294505.1 Triticum aestivum | reverse complement strand
GGAGGCTTAGCTGCAGTCCAGTACCCGCCTAAGTTCTCTCACTTGGAGACTTAGCTGCAGTCTGGCACTCGCCTAAGTTTGAAAAAATCCTACCGAGTGGAGAGAAATCCTCCCACTCGGGGGCTTAGCTGCAGTACAGTACTCGCCTAAGTTCTCTCACCTAGAGACTTAGCTGCAGTCCGGCACTCGCCTAAGTTTGAAAAAATCCTACCGAGTAGAGAGCAATCCTCCCACTCGGGGGCTTAGCTGCAGTCTAGAACTCGCCTAAGTACGAAACACGTCTCAATCCTCAAGGACGATGAGGGGCAGGGCGACTGCCACCTTCTCCTAGGGAGCTTCGCCACAAATACAATGCGCGATTCATCCCGCCCTACAGTAACAAGGTGTGGGTCGACTGCCACCTTCTCCTACAGAGCTTCGCCACAAATACGATGTGCACTCCGTCGCAGACCCGCAAGGGCGACAAGACATGGGTCGACTGCTTCCTTCTCCTTCAGAGCTGCGCTGCGAATACAAAAGTTGTCTCGAACGAAGAATGGGTTCACTCAGCAGGAGATTCATAAATATATTCAATGATAAACCAAGCTCAGATAAATCCTAAAGGTTTCGGATCACAGATCGAATTACTCGGGCAAGCAGCCCGAAAAAGTTTAACGGTTACAAAAATCACTCGGCATTCCTAGGCAAATTTAAGGTGGGACATAAGAGTTTGTTCACTCCGCGGGAGGAGGGCTGGCAGGCTCGACGAACTCATCCAGGTCGACGCCATCGGCTATCCGAGTGGCTGCAGCGATGAAAGTCTCCATAAAGGTTCGGAAGTCATGTTTCTGGGTGTTGGCGACCTTGATTGCTGCCAGTTTGTCTTGTCGTACCTCCTTGCAGTGGACACGAACCAAGGACAGAGCCACGTCAGCGCCACACCGAGCAGCAGACTTCTTCCACTCCTGCACTCGGTCTGGGATTTCATTCAGTCGAGCCATCAGGGACTCAAGATCACTTTGGAGCACAGCCTCTGGCCAAAGTGCCGGGTCAATCCGCGACATGGCGACCTTCAGTCGAGCCAAGTAGTCCATGGCATTGTCGATGCGAAATTCCAGACGGAGCAGATTCATGGCAGTTTCATCTTTCATGGGAGAGTTGATTGGATCCAAACCTGGTTCGATCCGCCCAGCCTCCTCTTCAAAGTTCTGGCAAAACTCTGCATTCACGATCCAAGGATAAGTCAATTTTCGTACACTGAGTCGACACAAAAAAAAATCAGTCGGAACAGAATGTGCACCTTCAAGCTTGATGAACAACTTCTTGGTAGGACTTCTCAGATAGCTCTCTAGATCATCCCTCCTGCGAGCAATGCCTTCCATTTTCTCGCCCTGGACGAGATTCTCTTTCTTCAAGCGCGTGCACTCCTTGTTGGAGTCATTCAGAGTGGTCTTCAACCTGGTATTCTCTTCTTCCAACTGGCCGACCGAAGCCAGCTTCTGTTCGGCCAGAGTGGTCTTGTCGTCAGCCTCCTTACGAGCAGCAGCCAAATCCTGGTCCTTCTTCGCCAGAGCTTCTTTCAGTTTTTCTGCAAAGAAATGATGATTGATTCAGAAATAGCAGATGGGTACTCAAGCCTAAAACTGACCAGTCGACAATCTCGTCTTACCAGCGGCGCCGTCTCTGACCTTCTGTAGCTCTGTCCTGGCCAGCTCCAAGTCAAGGTTCAGTTGAACCTGCTGCTTCTCCAAGTCAGCAAAGCGAGCTCCAAGATCACAAGATTTCTGAAATCAAAGGAGAGAAGTCAGCAAAAACAACAAAGGCAATACTAAGACTACGGTCGACTGCCCGCAGTCCACCATAGTCCCGAGGACTACACCCAGTGGGTGCACTTTGCGTGCCCCCACCGGTTCTGATCCCACTCGACCAGCCCGCCAAAGTCGAGTCCAAAAAAAAAGAGAGAGAGAGAAAGTAGAACTCAGACTACAGTTCACTGCCAGCAGTCCATCGTAGTCTCGGGGACTACACCCAGTGGGTGCACTTTGCGTGCCCCCACCGGTTCTGATCCCACTCGACCAGACCGAGTGGAAGAGACAAATTACCAGTTTGGTTTATACATTCGGCAAAATACAAAGACTATAGTCGACTGCCAGCAGTCCACCGTAGTCTCGGGGACTACACCTAGTGGGTGCACTCAGCGTGCCCCCACTAGTCCAAAAATTCAATCGACGCACCCAGTGGGTGTACAGATGCAAAGATTTTCAGAAAGAATCTTCAGATAGCATATCCTAACAGAACAAGCGGCGACCAACTAACCTGAACGTTGCTCTGGAGAGCCGAGCTGGCATCATAGGTGGCTTGGCTGGCGTCCCGCACCGTCTTCATCTTCTCCATCATAATGCCCGCCTGGCGTATGGCTTCCTTAGCAGCATTCACCTCGTCCTCTGGGACATGATGGGTCACAAAAACTGAAGGCGGGTCGACAGGGGCCTGAGCAGTCGACAAACAAGGCAAGGCGCTCGACAGTGGCTCGGTGAAGGTAACAGGACCCCGATTGACGTTGCCAGTGTCCTGAACAACTGGTTCTGCCCTCGGCGTCGACTGTAGCACCTCGCTTGAAGGAGCTCACCTATTTTTCCTCGTCAAAGGCCTCTCGGGCTCTTCTTCATCATCAGGGAGGTCAATAACATTGGGAGCTATGCAAAGTTCAATCGTCAAAATCACATCACCCAATGGTACACGTTGCACTTGAATCGACCAAAATAAAGACAGTATGGCAGGAATCATACCCGGATAAGAAGTGACCGCATCCTCCATCACCTCATCATCGTCCCTGTAAGCTGAGGTCCCGGAGGTGGCAGCGCTGACAGTTCCGAAGTTCGTCTAGTTAAAACAAGAAAAACAAACAGCGCAGAGCCTCGAGTGAATGCAAAGAGAGACACTCACGCGGAAGCGACGGGGATATCAATCTTGATTTTCGGCAACGCCTTCCGAGTCTTCGGCTCTGCAACTTTGGGGTGCTTTGACGCCTTCTTAGTCGGGGTTGGTGAAGAGATCCGAGGATGCTTCGAAGACTGACCAGCCTGAGCAGTTGCCTTGTCACGGGCACTCGGCCGTTCTTGGTCAAGCTTGGATCGCCTCTCCCTGCGAGGAGGCGACTCGACTTTTCCTCCATTGCTTGAGTCGTCACTTCCTCCATCCCCTTCACCGTCGGAAGTCCACTCGCCGCTTTCCCCTCCACTCGCCTCACCTTCCAGGACTTGCTCTTGCTCCCCGATGGGCATTGAATACATTTCAATAATGGACTGAAAGAAAGCAAGGAGGACAAAGTCAGTCGACACAATATAGGCAGCTGCGCGAGTGAATTCAGATTACAAGCAAAAACTCAGAATCAGACCTTCTCTGGTGCATGAGACTAGTCGAATGGAGGAACTCTCCTGGCTCCCCTGGGATTGTCCTTGTTCCTGGTAATGCCCGACAGCCACTTCTCCAGTGTGTCGTCGTCGACCTCCTCCGGGTGGATTCGAGTGGAGTCTTCAAGACCCGAATACATCCACATCTGTTGGTCTCGAGCTTGAAGAGGCTGGATGCGCCGCTGAAGGAAGACCTCCAAGAGATCCATACCAGTGACCCTATCACGGGTAAGCTGGACCACTCGATCGGCCAGCACCTTCACCTGCGCCTTCTCCTCCGGGAGCACCTTCAAAGGGGAGGGTTTCCTCACTCAGTCCATGGTAAAGGGAGGGAGTCCAGTCGACTACCCTGGCGTCGACTGGTCCTTACAATAAAACCAGGTCGACTACCACCCGTGAACTGAGTCGGGAAGAATCATGGGCGGAAAGGAGCTTTTTCCCCTCATCTGGATACCAAGACCCCCACACATCTGGATCACTTGGGTCCTCTCGTCACTCGGATTAGCCTTTTCACTGTTTGGGAGCGACAAGTGAAAATATGCTTGAAAAGACCCCAGTGAGGCCGGCAACCCAGGAAATTCTCACACAAAGAAATGAAAGCGGCAAGATAAACGATCGTGTTGGGAGTAAAATGGTGGAGTTGTGCCCCAAAGAAGTTCAGAAATCCTTGAAAGAAAGGGTGAGGAGGCAAGGAAAACCCACGGTCGACGTGGGTGGCAAGAAGAACGCACTCACCCTCCCTGGGTTGCGGCTCAGATTCTTTCCCCAGAAGCCGCGCCGAGCCGTAGGGGATCAGCCCTCCCTCGGTCAGGTCGTCGAGGTCTTCTTGGGAGATCTTCGAGTGGATCCAGTCGCCCTGGATCCAGCCCTTTGGCAGGCCGGTTCGCGAAGAGGATCTGCCCCGGCCGGTCGCCTTCCCCTTCGACCTCGCCGTCGCCTTCTTTGCCCGCTCCAGAGCCGCCGTCTTCTCCTTCCCCATCGTCGCCGGCGAGACGCGTACGGAACGGCGGCGCGAGAGCGAGAGTGGGCGCAGCGGAGGAGCGCGAAGAGGAAAAGAGATAATGGGAACGCACTGTTCGGGAGACCCCAGTCCAACGCCTTATATGAGGCCGCTTCCGAGTGGCTGACTGGTGGGCCCGGGTGGGTCTGTCAAATCCCGTAACGAGCGCGCGCATGATACGTGGTGAAAAAGGTGGCGCGGGGATCAAGGCGGCTCCGCTCTATCCCGTCCGATTACTGTGGCCTCCCCCGTCCTGCGCGCTCCCCAAAATTCGGATCCCACGAAATCCGCGGGCAGCAAACAACTTGTCAGACCAAAGATCTCCTCCGCACCGTCACTCGGAGCCTTACAAGTAAAGAAACTCACTCGACGAAGAATTAAGAATGGATCAAGGCGACTAAAAAGGAAGTTGTTGTCATCACTCAGGTCCGTTGATCCGAAACAAGATATGCTCACAACATGAAAAACGAGTCGGAGAAGTTCTCAACTCCTTCCCACTCAAACCTCGATCCATTCGGGGGCTAATGATGAAGCTATGTACCTAGGGTAGGGTCATGGACCTGTCCTAACTGCCCTACCCAAGGACATCTCGAGGAGAAATCACCTTTCAATCGACTTGGAGGTATTCCACTCGACAGACTCAAAGACACTCGACCAAGAAGCAATCACTCGACCAAGATCCAACCACTCGACGGCCAGGAGACCTCAAGTCACTCCGCACGCTAATGGTCGATCATTAAGTAGCTTTTATGGTCATCATAACACTTTATTACTAGCGTTACCAGTAACGCCCTGCCTTAATGTACATTGGACCCTTAGTAACATGGGCTGGCGGGGTCCTGGCGCACTCTATATAAGCCACCCCCCTCCTCCGAGACAAGGGTTCGCACCTCTGTTACTCATACTCACATAATCCAGTCGACCGCCTCCGGTCTCCGAGACGTAGGGCTATTACTTCCTCCGAGAAGGGCCTGAACTCATAAACCTTGTGTGCTTACAACTTCTCCATACCTAAGATCTTGCCTCTCCATACTTACCCCCCCTACACTACTGTCAGACTTAGAACCAGGACAGTCAGCCTCTCCACGTACAGTCCACACCCGATGGAAGACGTTCCTTGACCATGTTGACCACGCCGCGCCGAGAGCACTAGGGCGGTGGACGATGGCGAGGCCTAGGAAGGGGGAAGACATGGAGTCGGGGAAGACATGATAGTGGATGCCCACGCGTAGAGAAGTATGAGGGTTCACTGGTTCGCTGTGGTGTGAGGCTGCCGTTGCCACAGGATAATAGCGGGTGTGGGTGAGTACAGGGATGGCCTGGCCAGCGGTGGGAGTAGTAGGGGGCGGTGAGGCCTCCGCCGCATCACAGCCGACCACGGGAGGCAGGAGCACGAGGCACGACCAGCGCTGGTTTGGGTGGCTGGAGCAAGAAGACCAGAGGTTGAAGAAGCACTACGGCCGTTGGATGGACATTGTACGGTTACTGGAGCTAGAATCGTGCATATTGACTAAGTTGAGAAAGCCCTCCGTCCCCGTCAACTTAGTAGGCCCACAAGTCAGCCTGCCACTATACTTGGTCCCAACTAGCAGGGGGAGTATTCATTTTTTTGTGCGTAATAAGGAGGCACTTCCTTGCGTGCGAAGATATAGCTGGTGGGTCCGAGCTGTCAGCGGCGGTAACGTTTTTTCGCAAAATACAGAGGCCCTTTCAGTGGGTCCCAGATGTCAGATGGAGGAATCATTATTTTGTGCGTAAATAAGGAGGCATTTCCTTGCGTGCGGCCGTGGACCCAGCTATCAGCCTCTCCACGTACAGTCCACTTCAGATGCATGTCGGTCGTTGACCACGTTGACCAGGCCGCGTCGAGAGCACCAGGGCGATGGACGATGGCGAGGCCTAGGAAGGGAACGACACGGAGCCAAGGAAGACTCGGCAGTTGTTTCCCACGCGGACGGGAGTACGACTGTATGAGGGTTTACTGGTTCGTCTGCCGTCGCCGGAGAATAACAGCAGGTTTGGGTTTGTAGAGGGATGGCTAGGCGAGCGATGAGAGTACAGTGGGGCGGTGAGGCCTACGCGGAAGCATAGCTGGCCGCGGGGAGGAGAGAGCAAGAAGTCCCGCTGGCGCTTGGTTGAGCGGCTGGAGCAGGAAGAGGAGAGATTGAAGAAGCATGACGGCCGTTGGATGGATATCCAACAATCACTGCTTGTGCGTCAACCTTTTTTAGGAAAGCCTCAAATCTGTGGAAAACAACATACAACCCATCTGCCATTATTTCTAATAATTTACAACCCATTTGAAAATTATTAAGGTTTTTTGGGAGCCCATATTCTTTTTGTTAGCATTACAGCCCATATTGTGGCCATGGTTAAAAAAATTATATGAAATTTTGCATATTTTGGTGCGGTCCGAACTGTTTTTCATCCCGAAATATCGAGTCACATTCAAACTGATTTTAAAATAAATGTATATCAATATAAAATCCAACAAATTGTCCACGCATAAAAATCAATGCAATTTAAAATCTTGAAATGAAAAAAAGAAATTTGAAACTAATTGTCGGTTTGATGAGTTTTAAAAATATACAGCCCATTTCTCATTACTAATAGGCCATTTTCTCGGCCAGTCGAATGAAGCTCTCCTCGTCTTGAAAGATTTGCAGCCCAACAGGCCTGACAATGCAACTTACTTGGCAAATCACAAAAAACTGGGCTGTGGCCGTGGACCCAGCTGTCAGCCTCTCCATGTACAGTACTCTTCCGATGAAGGTCGGTCGTTGACCACATTGACCATGCCGTGCCGAGAGCACCAAGGCGGTGGACGACGGCGAGGCCTAGGAAGGGGACGACGCGAAGCCGGGGAAGACACGACAGTGGATGCCCACGCGGAGAGGGGTACGAGGGTTCACTGGTTCGGCTGCAGTGTGAGGATGCCATCGCCGCAGAATAACAGGGGGTGTGGGTGAGTGGGGGGATGGCCTGGCCAGCGCTGGGAGTAGTATGGGGGCGGTGAGGTCTCCGCGGCAGCACAGCCGGCCATGGGAGGCAGGAGCAGGCGGCACGACTGGCGCTGCTTTGGGCGGCTGGAGCAAGACCAGAGGTTGAAGAAGCACTATGGCCGTTGGATGGACATCATACAGTCACTGGAGCTAGAATCGTTCATATTGACTAAGTTGATAAAGCCCTCCGTCCCTGTCAACTTAGTAGGCCCACAAGTCAGCCACCCACTATGGTGGGTCCCAGCTAGCAGGGGGTATTCATTTTTTTGTGCGTAATAAGGAGGCACTTCCTTGGAAGCGAAGATATAGCTGGTGGGTTCGACCTGTCAGCGGGGGGAACATTTTTTCGCGAAATACAGAAGCCCTTCCCGTGGGTCCTAGCTGTCAGGTGGAGGAATCATTATTTTGCGCGTAATAAGGAGGCATTTCCCTGCGTGCGGCCGTTGACCCAGCTGTCAGCCTCTCCATGTACAGTTCACTTTCGATGGATGTCGTTCATTGACCATGTTGACCAGGCCGCCCCGGGAGCACCAGGGCGGTGGATGACGGCGAGGCCTCGGAAGGGAACGACACGGAGCCAGGGAAGACTCGACAATTGTTTCGCACGCGGAGGAGTACGAGGGTTTACTCGTTCGTCTGCCGTCCCCGAAGAATAACAGCTGGTGTGGGTGAGTAGAGGGATGGCTAGGCCAACGATGGGAGTACAGTGGGGTGATGAGGCCTGCGCGGCAGCAGAGCCGGCCGCGGGAGGAGGGAGTAGGCAGTCCCGTCGGTGCTTGTTTGAGCGGCTGAAGCAGGAAGAGCAGAGATTGAAGAAGCATGACAGCCGTTGGATGGACATCCAACAGTCACTGCTCTCATGTGCATTATTTCTAATAATGTACAACCCATTTGCTAATTCTTAAGAATTTTTTTGGAGCCCATCTTCTTTTTGTTAGCATTACACCCCATATTGTGTCCACGGTTAAAAAGTATAGGAAATTTTGCATATTTCGGTGCGGTCAACTGTTTTTAATCCCAAAATATCGATTCACATTCAAACTATTTTGAAAAATAATCTATATAAATATAAAATCCAAATAATTGTCCATGCATAAAAATCAATGGAATTTAAAATCTTGTAAATGAAAACAAATTGAAACTAATTCCCGGTTTGATGTGTTTTAAAAATGTACAACCCATTTCTGGGCAAACCGAATGAAACTCTCCTCGTCTTGAAAGATTTGCAGCCCAGCAGGGCTGATAAAGCAAGTAGGCCTCGTTTGGGTATTTCTTTTAAAAAAAGAACTGGGCTAGCCATTTTCAGCAAGAAAAAACACAACTGGGCTCATGATGTGGTAAACATAAATAAAACCCTGGCTAGACGGGCCACAGCCCACGCACAGCCCTGTCGTTACCCTGATTCGTCGCTAAAACTAGTATAAATAACAACTGCTTGTTCCTCAAAAAAAACTGCGGGCCCTGCTGGGTCCCTTGTGTCAGTCACTCGTAGTGTAATTCTCTCGTTTATTGACTATGTTGACAATGGCGTGAGCCCCAGATGTCCAACCATTAGGAGGAACCATATTTTTGGGCTTGTAATATAGAGGCACTTGCTTGCGTACTACCATGACGCTGGTGGGTCCTTACTATCATCCTCTCCACATACAATCATCTCCTTGTTCCTCTTGGTTGTTGATGACGTTGACAACGCAAGAGGCGGCACACCACGCACGGTGAGCGAACCAAGGCCTCAAGGCGGAGGATGACGGTGAGGCCTCGGACGGAATGAACATGAGCCGTGGAAGATGCGCCGGTCCAGTCGCAGGCGGAGGGGACTACGAGGGTTGACTGGTTCGGGTGCGGGTGCGTGTTGGGGTTGACGTCGCCGGAGAATAATAGGACGTGTGGGGGAATAGAGGGAGGGACTGGGCAATGTTGGAGGGTACGTACGGTAGGGCGGCGGAGGCGTGGCCAGCCATGGGAGGCGGGAGCAGGCAGAGCCGACGGGGTGGTTTGGTTTGGGTGGCTGGAGGAAGAAGAAGACAAGAGATAGAAGATGCACGACAGATGTTGGATGTCAATCCAATGGCTGGTAGGCAGAATCGTTTCTTGACTGGCTAGTAAGTCGACACCACCTTGGATAGGCTATTTGCTCGCAAATCTGTCACGGTCATGCAACCTTTCCTACGAAAATTTACAGCATGATACATCTCCAATGTATCCACTTTTGCAAACACTTTTGCCCCTTGTTTTGGACTCTAACTTGCATGATTTGAATGGAACTAACCCAGACTAACGCTGTTTTCAGCACAATTGCCATGGTGTTATTTTTGTGCAGAAATAAAAGTTCTCGGAATGACCTGAAAATCAACAGAGATTATTTTTGGAATATATAAAAAAATACTGGAAGAAGAATCCACGTCAGGGGGCCCACACCCTGTCCACGAGGGTGGGGGGCGCGCCCCTGCCTCATGGGCACCCTGACGCTCCACCGACCTCAACTCCAACACCATATATTCGTCTTCGGGGATAAAAAATCAGGGAGAAGGATTCATTGAGTTTTACGATACGGAGCCGCTGCCAAGCCCTAAACTCTCTCCAGAGGGCTGATCTGGAGTCCGTTCGAGGCTCCGGAGAGGGGAATCCATCGCCATCGTCATCATCAACCTTCCTCCATCTCCAATTTCATGATGGTCACCACCGTGCATGAGTAATTCCATCGTAGGCTTGCTGGACGGTGATGGGTTGGATGAGATTTATCATGTAATCTAGTTAGTTTTGTTAGGGTTTGATCCCTAGTATCCACCATGTTCTGAGATTGATGTTTCTATGACTTTGCTATGCTTAATGCTTGTCACTAGGGCCCGAGTGCCATGATTTCAGATTTGAACCTATTATGTTTTCATGAATATATGGGAGTCCTTGATCCTATCTTGCAAGTCTATAGTCACCTACTATGTGTTATGATCCGGCAACCCCGAAGTGACAATAATTGGGACCACTCCCGGTGATGACCGTAGTTTGAGGAGTTCATGTATTCACTATGTGTTAATGCTTTGGTCTGGTACTCTATTAAAAGGAGGCCTTAATATCCCTTAGTTTCCAATAGGACCCCGCTGCCTTGGGAGGGTAGGAAAAAAGATGTCATGCAAGTTCTTTTCCATAAGCACGTATGACTATATTCGGAATACATGCCTACATTACATTGATGAATTGGAGCTAGTTCTGTGTCACCCTATGTTATAACTGTTGCATGAATAATCGCATCCGACATAATTCTCCATCACCGATCCAAGGCCTATGAGCTTTTCCTATACTGTTCTTCGCTTATTTACTTTTCCACTGCTACTGTTACAATCACTATAAAACCCCAAAATATTACTTTTGCTATCGTTACTTTTTGCCACCGTTACCACTACTATCATATTACTTTGCTACTAAACACTTTGCTGCAGATATTAAGTTTCTAGGTGTGGTTGACTTGACAACTCAGCTGCTAATACAT
Source organism: Triticum aestivum (assembly GCF_018294505.1). Classification (NCBI taxonomy): domain Eukaryota; kingdom Viridiplantae; phylum Streptophyta; class Magnoliopsida; order Poales; family Poaceae; genus Triticum; species Triticum aestivum. The sequence goes on along the minus strand of NC_057797.1, from coordinate 115,769,700 downwards.
GAGAATATTCTTTGGCTCTCCTTGTGTCGAATCAATAAATTTGGGTTGAATACTCTACCCTCGAAAACTGTTGCGGTCCCCTACACTTGTGGCTTATCAAGACCATTTTCTGGCGCCGTTGCCCGGGAGCATAGCTCTATTCTTTGAGTCACTTGGGATTTATATCTGCTTATCACTATGAAGAACTTGAAAGATCAAAGAACCAAGATTTTTCCCTCAACTACGAGGGGAGGTAAGGAACTGCCATCTAGCTCTGCACTTGATTCACCTTCTGTTTTTAGTAAGCTTGCGACAACTAAACCTGCTTCTGCTATTAATGCTGATATGTTGCATGTTATTGATGATGCCACTTCTGCTATGCATGATACTTATGATGGAACTACTTCTATGCTTGATACTACTGTGCCACTAAGTGAATTTCTTGATGAACAACTTGCTAGGGCTAGAGAGAATGAAATTATTGAAACTGATAATATTGATGAAAGTGATGATGATGATTCTCCCCCTAGATATGAATTGCCTGTTGTGCCTGAGGGTTATCTTATGGATGAAGAAACTGCTAGAGACATTCTTGCCTGCAATGATAGAAGTGATCTTAAGAAACTATTAGCTGCTGAAAGAAAAATCTCTGAATGCTAGAATGAAATATGATCCTGCTTATGCTACTTCACCTATCTTTATTACTGATAAGGATTATGATTTCTCAGTTGATCCTGATATAATTACTTTGGTTGAATCTGATCCTTTTTATGGCTATGATTCTAAAACTGTTATGGCACATCTTACTAAATTAAATGATATAGCTACGCTGTTCACTAATGATGAGAAAACTCGCTACTATTATATCCTTAAATTATTTCCGTTCTCATTAAAGGGTGAAGCTAAGATATGGTTTAATTATCTTGATCCTGGCTGTGTGCGTAGTCCCCAGGATATGATTTACTACTTCTCTGCTAAATATTTCCCGGCTCATAAGAAACAAGCTGCTTTAAGGGAAATATATAATTTTGTGCAAATTGAAGAAGAGAGTCTCCCCCAAGCTTGGGGGAGGCTTCTCCAATTACTTAATGCTTTTCCTGATCATCCTCTCAAGAAAAATGAAATACTGGATATCTTTTATAATGGACTAACAGATGCTTCTAGAGATTACCTGGATAGTTGTGCTGGTTGTGTTTTCAGGGAAATAATAGTTGATCAAGCTGAAATTTTATTGAATAATATGTTGACCAATGAAAATAATTGGACACTTCCTGAACCAACTCCTAAGCCAACTCCAAAGAAAAGGGGTATTCTATTTCTCAGTCTTGAAGATATGCAAGAGGCAAAGAAATCTACGAAAGAAAAATGTGTAAAAGCTGAAGATGTTAAGAATTTACCTCCGGCTGAAGAAATACATGGTCTTAATTCACCACCTATTGAAGAAATACATGGTCTTGATAACCCGGCATAGGTAGTAAAGGTAAATTCCCACTATAGATTTGATGGAGGTGATATTCCTCGTAATAAGTCTGCTAACCAATGCTTAGATGAGTTTGATAATTTTATTGTTAAACAAGAAAACTTCAATGCTTATGTTGGTAGACAATTGAAACATAATGCTTATATGATTGAACACTTGGGTGATTATATGGCTAATGTTAAAGGTGAACTTAAACTTATTAGTAAACATGCTTCTATGGTTACCACTCAAGTAGAACAAGTGCTTAAAGCTCAGAATGATTTGCTCAATGAATTAAATAATAAGAATAATGATAATGTTGTTAGAGTTATGACTAGAGGTGGTAAAGTGGCTCAGGAACCTTTGTATCCTGAGGGCCACCCTAAGAGAATTGAGCAGTATTCTCAGAGAAATAACGTTGATGCACCTAGTCCTTCTAAGAGGAAGAAAAAGAAAAATGATAGGACTTTGCATGCTTCTAGTGAACCTGTTGTAGACACACCTGAGAATCCTAATGATATTTCTATCTCTGATGCTGAAACACAATCTGGTGATGAACATGAACCTAGTGATAATGTTAATGATGATGTTCATGTTGATGCTCAACCTAGCAATAATAATGATGTAGAAATTGAACCTGCCGTTGATCTTGATAACCCACAATCAAAGAATCAACGTTATGGTAAGAGAGACTTTGTTGCTAGGAAGCATGGTAAAGAAAGAGAACCATGGGCTCAGAAACCCATGCCTTTTCCTCCTAAACCATCCAAGAAGAAGGATGATGAGGATTTTGAGCACTTTGCTGAAATCATTAGACCTATCTTTTTGCGTATGCATTTGACTGATATGCTTAAAATGAATCCTTATGCTAAATATATGAAGGATATTGTTACAAATAAGAGAAAGATACCGGAAGCTGAAATTTCCACCATGCTTGCTAATTATACTTTTAAGGGTGGAATACCAAAGAAACTTGGAGATCCAGGAGTACCAACTATACCATGCTCCATTAAAAGAAACTATGTTAAAACTGCTTTATGTGATCCTGGAGCCGGTGTTAGTGTTATGCCTCTCTCTTTATATCGTAGACTTGATTTGAATAAGTTGACACCTACTGAAATATCTTTACAAATGGATGATAAATCAACTGCTATACCTGTCGGCATTTGTGAGGATGTGCCTGTTGTGGTTGCAAACGTTACTATTTTAACGGACTTTGTTATTCTTGATATTCGACGATAGTATGTCTATTATTCTTGGAAGACCCTTCTTGAATACTGCAGGGGCTGTTATTGATTGCACCAAAGGCAATGTTACTTTTCATGTTAATGGTAATGAGCATACGGTACACTTTCCGAGGAAACAACCTCAAGTCCACAGTATCAATTCTATTGGAAAAATTTCAACAATCACTATTGGAGGTTTTGAATATCCTCTTCCTACTATAAAGAAGAAATATGATATTATTATTGTTGGGGGCATGCATATCCCCGTTGAGGTAACCTAGTGTTATTCGAAAATTCTCCGGTTTCATGCCATTCGGAACGGGTTTGTTAACAAGACTTGATCAACCTTGTTAGTGGATTCCTTTTGAAGAACATGAGATGGTTGAATTTAGAAAACACAACTCTGTGTACCCTCCTTTTACTTTCTATTATTTATATTAAATAAAGCAAAAATAATAATTTCTGTTAGTTTTCTGAATTATCCATGCAATAAAAAATACCTTGAAAATAAAAGTTCTCCAAATGCCTTGAAAATTAATATGTTTTTTTTATAGAATATTTGAGAATATCTGGCACTGAGAACACATCATGGGGAGCCAGCACCTGGCCACGAGGGTCCAGGGCATGCCCTACCCCCTGGGCGTGCCCCCTGCCTCGTGGGCCCCTGCTGGCCCCTGACGGTGTCCTGGACTAGGGGTACTCACCACGTCGTCTCCCGATCAGTTAGATTGGGCCGAGGACCCCATGGCCACGTACTCATGGGACAGTTCGGACAACCCCTACCGCATACAAGGAAGACTCCACAAGACATGGCGCCCAAGACAAGGACTCTCCTAAACCCTAGGCCTCCAGTGTCTCATATAAGCCGAGGCCAGGCTAGTCAATAGACAATCTCATATTCATTACTACAATCACGTGGTAGACACATGTACTCTGTACTACACCCCATATGAATACAATCAAAAGCAGGATGTAGGGTTTTACCTCCATCAAGAGGGCCCAAACCTGGGTAAAATCATGTGTCCATGTTACCATCGCTCCAAGACGCCTAACTTAGGACCCCTACTACGAAATACGCCAGATATTGAACCGACATTAGTGCTTTCATTGAGAGCCTGTTGGGTGATGTCTTTCTGATTAGATCTATTCATCTCCACTTAATTTTTTTAAGGATTACTTTTTCTGATTTTACGTTGTCGTGTTCATGGATTTATGCACGGACACAGATGATCTAAATGATTTGCACTCCTTTGCGGGCGACGACAGGGTTCCACATGCGGAGGACTTTATCCGTACTAGTAAACAAATCGGATGTCCAACCCTGATGCGTCCCCAAGATTTAACTATCCGGACTAGTGTCAAAGTACTACCTCAATTAGTACTAGATGCAACACAAATCCCGAGGCCTTTTGGCAAGCAACGTCGGCCGACCAAGCCACTTTTTGAGGCACCCAAGCACACGGGGAGGAGGATTGCATGCACCAGGTAGGCTCCTTTCTCTCTCTCCCTTTTTTAAATCCAGTACTTGGGCTGCGGCTTGTCCTCTACTAGTACTACTTTTTGCTGATAAGTGCATAGACTAAAAGTACTACTAATCTTAATTCAATCGCAAGTACTGCTATTTCACGTATTGGTAAATCCTCCTGGAAAGATCAAGGCCAAAGTGATCTGATTACTGATCTAGATCGTTTTTATTTTCTTTCTACTTCGGTCTGTTGTGGTCATCGCCGTCAAATTTTATTTTTCTTGGCTAATTGCTTAGCACGTAAAATTACAACACACAGATTGTTTTCTTTTGGTTTGTACTACACCTTTTTTTGCAGAGATACTTCGTCGAAGCTTGTACATGCTTTTCCGTCTGCATCGATCTAGCCAGCCGATGTACGTGTCAGACCCTTCATCAAACTGACCTCCGCGTTTGGATTGGCGGTTCCATATATTGTCCGGCCCGATGCACTCCGGCCAGGACGTCCCTTGTCCATCGTCATCTCATCTGCTAGCAAGTTTCGACGTCGTTAGATAAATCGACAGGTGCAATTGTTTTAATTATTCGTGTTGCACATGTTAATAATATTTCCAAGAGTATTTTTTGCTCGTCAGTGATTTTTGGTACTGCAGGTTTTGCAGCCTGTTCTACTTTGAGGCCGTCGTTTTAGGACAATCCGATATGTCGTCGCTGTACCACACACATTGTGTTCGTAACTCGGGTGCGCATGGGCCATATTTCTTTTATTATTCACCTTTCATAAATTATTTATTATGCTCTGATTTTAAAAAAAAATATTATTACTATTATCTCCGGCTTGCATTATTTTTTGTGCAGAAGTAAATGATCCAGATTGGGCAGCGCTGTCACCTCGGCGTACCGACGTACCATATCACCTCTGCTGGACCGGGGGCTCCGTCATCACTTCATTAACCCACGCTGGAGACTTCGGCATCACACTGTCGGCCTGCTCCACCGCCTCGATTGGACTGGGGTTCCACCTCGCCACTTTGGCCATACCATGTCGCCACTTCGGAGTGCCGAGCTCTTCGCTCGGCCACATCGGGCTTGGGGGCTGAGACCTTGTCCCGCACCAAGCACGGACCGCATCATCAATGCCGAAAACATTAACCAGCTACGTCGCTTTCGTGCTCAAAGTCTTAAATTTTGTTCGATTCGACCAAGCATTATCCCTTCTTTGTAAAAATTTGTATGTGAAAAAACTCCCTTGTTAAAACTTTGTTTGTGACACACAAATTCAAATACCCCATTTACTTGGGGGCTTCCTTTCTGAAGCTTTTCCTCTTGCATATGATTATACTTGTACGGCTTCGTTCCTTGTTCGTGTATTACGCCACAATATGCACCTTGTTGACTTAAGCGATTTGCAAGCTGGGTAGCCTCACTCCTGTGTTTACCCCTACGTTCCCGATTGTTCGGCTAGGGAGTAAAGGGAGCACCTCTGCGATTGTCACGATCGGGTCATCTGAGCCGGACCTTAGACTGGGTGAAGCCGAAAGCTAGCGCTCTTATTTTCAATTATGGTCAACACACAATGAAACTCATGAGTACAAAAAATCTATTGCACAAGTCTCATAGTAACAATGAGCACCGAAGAAAGGTATCGGTGGGGGGTACTATTTTCTTCGAAGATGCTTCTTACACTTTGTTAGTAATATAGCATAAGTTCCCTGAGCGCGCTTTGTCTGTTATAGCCATATGGCCTGATTGCCTGGTTATCAGAAACACCGTTGATATTCTTGACAGGTGGAGTACATAACACTTTTCGGTCCTTGACCGAAGAGGGTGAAGCCGCCGGTCGGTTAAGACGCGTTTAAAGTTCGGGTGAACACATATATGATACAAGTACTTCGGTACATACGATCATTATACATAAAAATTCTTTTACCCAAGTCACTTGGGGCCTCTTAAATTTACATGAGCCGTTTTATAATAAATAATTTCTTCCTAGTCGTTGCAAAGTCTTTTTCTATCACTCCTTTTTTTGAAGTGAGTGTGTGGTCAATAGCCGGGTAGCCTGATTTCTCTCTCAAGCCGCTCGGGTTTTAGTTTGCTAAATTGGCCTAACGAGAAGAACCCCGCCTTAGAGATAGGAGGTTGAAGCCGTAGGCTGACCCTCTTGAAGTCTTGAGATAGGATGTGTCATATTAAAGCATGACATAAGCATTTTTTCTTCTTTTCTTAGACCAATTTTTGGATTGGCACCGAACACTTGATCTTGTTCGGACGTCTAGTTTTTACTGACGTTCTTTGGTTTTCCAAGATTATGGGATTTTTAAACTATTTGTGTGTTTCCCGCATAAGTCACGCAGTGCAACACCGGACACCTTTAGAGATTCGGCAAAAACATTCTCGGATATTACTATATATGCATTGGTTTCAAATTGTTTCTTCAGTCAATAGTTGGGTTGCCCGGCTCCTGTGCTTGACCGCCTACGTTCCACTTTGTTCGGCCTGGTGTGCAAAAGGAGAACCACTGCAATTTTGCTTCCAGCTAGCATGGTTAAGCACCTCAGTGGAGAAAGCCGAAAACTTACTGTCACAATAAGCGTAAACTGGTCAGTGATCCGATGACTGTGTTAAATGACGGGCCGTTCATAACATTGGCTGAAGTGTTTACAGTTTGACCTCGGCTGTCGCCGAACACTAACCAGGGGCTCGTAGTTAGCTTCCCCAATTTAAAACTCCTTTGACTAAGTGAAAGTTATAAAGCCCGCATATCTGATTGCCTCGTTTCCGCTAACTCAACCGCCTTCGGGCACCAAGACATCGGCTAAGGGTTGTCTTGTTATTGCGGAAACACGCTACATAGTATCTACAAAGGGGTAGAAGCCGACGATGGGCCACTTTCAACTGATAAACGGTCGCAGCGGAGTCAAAATAAACATATCATCGGCATTTGTATTTTACTTTGGATATCGATCCTTAATTCGGCCACCCGTGCCCACATTAAGACTCGGGGGCTACTGTGCTTCGTGCTTGTTGTTTACAAACATTAAAGGGGTACATCGATCCCCTGATCTGGTGTTGCCACCCAACCAGTGTCTCGGGGGCTACGGCATTGACAATCCAATGCAAAAAATTTAAAGTGCAATATAGTTTTCGAGGAGATTATTATCCTCAGGTTGGTCGGCCGCACCCAACCTGAGTCTCGAGGACTTTGCACACTGCTTTTCTATTCCTAAGTATGCTGCCGAGCTGGGAATTGATCCTCAGGCTGATTTTATGAATCGACCTGAGTCTCAGGGGCTACTAGGGTCAGTGGTCTGATTTTTTCCCTCAGGTGCATCCCGGATATTAGGCCAACACGCACCTTGAGGGCTACTGGCTATACATCTCAGCAGAGATTACATTGCACAATTCGAAATTAAATTCATAAAAATCAGCCCATGGACGCTGTCGGTGTCAAAACCGACGGATCTCAGGTAGGGGGTCCCGAACTGTGCGTCTAAGGCGGATGGTAACAGGACGCAGGGAACATGATGTTTTACCCAGGTTCAGGCCCTCTTGATGGAGGTAAAACCTATGTCCTGCTTGATTTATTCTTAATGATATGGGTATTACAAGAGTTGATCTACCACGAGATCGGAGAGGCTAAACCCTAGAAGCTAGCCTATGGTACGATTGTATGTTGTCCTACGGACTAAAACTCTCCGGTTTATATAGACACCGGAAAGAGCTAGGGTTACACAAGGTCGGTTACAAAGGAGGACATATACATATCCGCATTGCCTAGCTTGCCTTCCACGCCAAGCAGAGTCCCATCCGGACACGAGACGAAGTCTTCAATCTTGTATCTTCATAGTCTAACAGTCCAGCTAAAGGATATAGTCCGGCTGTCTAAAGACCCCCTAATCCAGGACTCCCTCAGTAGCCCCTGAACCAGGCTTCAATGACGATGAGTCCGGCGCGCAGTATTGTCTTCGGCATTGCAAGGCGGGTTCCTCCTCCGAATACACCACGGAAAAATTTGAATACAAGGATAGTGTCTGACCCTGCAAAATAAGTTCCACATTCCACCGTAGAGAGAATAATATTTCCACAAATCTAATCTGCTGACTTGTTTCACCAACATGACGTTATGCCATGGCCCGGTGATTATTCGAACCGTTTCCTTTAACCAGCCCCGCACATAACGCGAGGCAGTTTTTTGACACGTCTTGTCAAAGCAGAGATCGTGTTCCCCTAATTACGGGATTCTCATCAATACGGGCATGGGTAACCCAACCATGCCTAGGACTCCTAGATTTTAGGTAAGTCCCAAACGGCCACGAGGAGGACGCTTGATATCCACCCTCTTTATAAAGGGACAAGGCTTTTACTTTTTTGCCTCCCGTACTCAATCGAATTCTTCTCCCGCCTCAAGTTCTAACACCCAAAGCCCAGGTCAGGTGCTTCGGACCTTCAATCATGTCTGGATCTAGCCTTCAAGGCCGGTGGATGCCCTCCTCCATTACGGAAGAGGATATCAAGAAGTTGAGGGAGGCCAGATACCTGACCGCCGAGGTTTCGCATCGGCTGCCTGCCCGAGGGCAGGTCGTCCCTACTCCCGAACCCAACGAGAACGTTGTGTTCATCTCCCACTTCCTCCGAGGTCTAGGCCTTGCTCTGGATCCCTTTGTTAAGGGTTTGATGTTCTATTACGGGCTAGATTTCAATGATCTAGCCCCGGACTCTTTTCTCCACATCTCGGCATTTATTGTCGTATGTGAGGCCTTCCTCTGCATTACCCCTCACTTCCGCCCGTGGCTCAAGACCTTTGGCGTGAAGCCGAAGATGGTCGAAGGGCAGCATGTAGCGTGCGGAGGCGCATTAATAAGCAAGATTGCAGGAGCTCCGTGGCCAAAAGGTTCCTTTCCAGAGGTGTCCGGATTATGGCAACGGGAGTGGTTCTACATCACCGCTCCCAGAAGTGCCAGTGGGTAGCTCCCCCCACCTTTCGCTCGGGCCCTCCACCATAACTGATGTCATGGATCAGCAGGGGGCTGAGCTGGGGTCCAGCCAAGGATGTGCCTATATTGCAGAGCCGCATCCGGGATCTCTTCGAGGGAGATTTTAGTTTGGTTATGGTAATGCAAGTCATGCTGGTTCGTCGAGTCCAGCCTTGCAAACGTCGGCCCCTCTGCTTATGGGAATTCAACCTGACGCACGAGGAAATGTATAAATCATTCTTCGGACCCTAAATAGAATGTTCGAATACTATCGAGGACGTGGGCCTGAGCAGCAACCGCACCGCCGATCAAGTAAGTAATCCTCGAGCCGAACACACCATCTTTCATGTATCATGACGTCATTCTGAGAAATCGCTCTTTGACTAGGACTGGCTAACAAAGGATAAGATGATTCGGTGTTCGGCCCCCCTTCCTGAGGATTTAGACAATCCGGTACTGGAAAAGATGCTCGAGCTAGCACCTTGCCCGGAGCCCTCAAAGGAAGATAAAGGGGGAATAATGACGGCGAAAGCAGGCCCCCATCGCTACCAATTCCAACCGAGGGAATGAGCGCCTCCGTGAAGAAGGATATCCGAAGGGAAGAATCTGACCTTCTCTCGCTTCGGGGGAGGAAGAGGACTGCCTCTGAAGATCCGGAAACCAAGGCTTCCAAACGGGAGAAGAAGTCTCCACCAGAGGGTCCTGCCCCGGAGGGTGCTTTGGCCGCACAAAGTCCGTGCGGGGATCAGCCCTCTAACGAGCCGTAAGTGATCAAAAAACACTTAATAGTAAAGATATTCTACCTTACTTCCGAGGAAAATGACCGAAGCGTTTATCTTGCATTTCGGATCTTAGCCCTTCTCAACTGAGCTCGTCTTCAGGGGACCTTCTTCCGGAGATGATGGAGAGTGAAACGCCTCCCCCGGACTCCCCCGCTCAAGAAGCGGGCGACGTTGAAGTGTTGTCACGGAGGGGCTCTCCGAATCCGGTGAGGCCAGAAGATAATCCTATAGTCGCCCAAAGTCCCCAGCATCTGGCTCTTGAAGAGAGCAAACAAAGGAGTCCGGCGCCATCTGATGTGCGGTCAGACGCACTGAGGGATCTGTTAAAGCGGGCGACCATCTCGGAAGAACGCCGTACGTTAATGAGTACAGTGATGGAAAGGATTTCGTCCGCCGAAAGCGGGTTGCATGACGCCTTTATGAGTCTACTGACGGGCTTTGAGGTACGTAAAATGATGTACATTTGTGATAGTACCGCACATTTTTAGGTGTGCCCTGTGTAGATAGTAGCCCCTGAGACTCTGGTTGTCGCCGAGAGCGGCGACAAACAGAGGATCATAGTCCCAGGTAATAACCATACCGCTTTATGTGCAGGTGATGGAAGCTCTGGTGGCTAGCCGGACTAATGAGTTTGTGATACGTCTCCAACGTATCTATAATTTTTGATTGCTCCATGCTATATTATCTACTGTTTTGGGCAATATTGGGCTTTATTATCCACTTTTATATTATTTTTGGGACTAACCTATTAACCGGAGGCCCAGCCCAGATTTGCTGTTTTATGCCTATTTCAGTGTTTCGAAGAAAAGGAATATCAAACAAAGTCGAAACGGAACGAAATCAACTGGAGAAGTTATTTTTGGAAGGAAAGCCACCAGATAGACTTGGACTCTACGTCAGAAGATACGGGAGCTGGCCACGAGGGTGGGGGGCGCGCCCACCCCCCTAGGGCGCGCCCCCTGCCTCGTGGGGCCGCCGAAGCTCCACCGATGTACCCCTTGCACCCATATATACCTACGTATTGTAAAACTTCCAGAACAGAGATTAGATCGGGAGTTCCACCGCCGCAAGCCTCTGTAGCCACCAAAAGTCAATCGGGACCCTGTTCCGGCACCCAGCCGGAGGGGGATCCCTCACCGGCGGCCATCTTCATCATCCCGGCACTCTCCATGACGAGGAGGGAGTAGTTCTCCCTCGGGGCTGAGGGTATGTACCAGTAGCTATGTGTTTGATCTCTCCCTCTCTCTCTCGTGTTCTTCATTTGGCATGATCTTGATGTATCGCGAGCTTTGCTATTATAGTTGGATCTTATGTTTCTCCTCCCCCTCTTCTCTCTTGTAATGAATTGAGTTTCCCCTTTGAAGTAATCTTATCGGATTGAGTCTTTAAAGATTTGAGAACACTTGATGTATGTCTTGGTGATCAACTTGCGGGTTTAGTGACATTGGGAACCTATGCATAGGGGTTGGCACACATTTTCGTCATGATTCTCTGGTAGAAACTTTGGGCACTCTTTGAGGTCCTTTGTGTTGGTTGAATAGATGAATCTGAGATTGTGTGACGCATATCGTATGATATACCCACGGATACTTGAGGTGACATTGGAGTATCTAGGTGACATTAGGGTTTTGGTTGATTTGTGTCTTAAGGTGTTATTATAGTACGAACTCTAGGGCTGTTTGTGACACTTATAGGAATAGCCCACCGGATTGATTGGAAAGAATAACTTTGAGGTGGTTTCGTACCCTACCATAATCTCTTCGTTCGTTCTCCGCTATTAGTGACTTTTGAGTGGCTCTTTGTTGCATGTTGAGGGATAGTTATGTGATCCAATTATGTTAGTATTGTTGAGGGAACTTACACTAGCGAAAGTATGAACCCTAGGCACTATTTCCTACCATTGCAATACCGTTTACGCTCACTTTTATCACTTGCTACCTTGCTGTTTTTATTATTTCAGATTACAAATACCTTTATCTACTATCCATATACTGCTTGTTTCAATATCTCTTCACCAAACTAGTGCACCTATGCAATTTACCATTGTATTGGGTGTGTTGGGGACACAAGAGACTCTTTGTTATTTGGTTGCAGGGTTTCTTGAGAGAGACCATCTTCATCCTACGCCTCCTACGGATTGATAAACCTTAGGTCATCCACTCGAGGGAAATTTGCTACTGTCCTACAAACCTCTGCACTTGGAGGCCCAACAACATCTACAAGAAGAAGGTTGTGTAGTGGACATCAAGCTCTTTTCTGGCGCCGTTGCCGGGGAGGCAAGGAAAGCGGCACTAACACACCATGTCAACTAAGCTCTTTTCTGGCGCCGTTACCGGGGAGGTGAGTGCTTGAAGGTATATATTTAGATCTTGCATTCGAGTCTTTTAGTTTCTTGTTTTATCACTAGTTTAGTTTATAAAAGAAAATTAAAAAATGGAATTGAGTTTGTCTCATACGCTTTCATCTTTTTAATATCTTTCATGAGTATGATGGAAAGGAAAATTGTGCCAAAGTGCTAGAAGAAGAAATCTATAAAATGTTTGGCACTAAATATTTGAATGATGAGCATGATTGCAATGTTGTTAGTACAAATTCTTTGAATATCCATGATGCTAATGATATGCAAAGCCACTAGCTTGGGGAAGCCATGTTTGATGAAGATGATATTTTTTGTCCCCCAAGCTTTGATGAGCAAATTTATTATGATGAAAGCATGCCTCCTATCTATGATGATTATTGTGATGACACGTATGCTTTAAAGAATAATGATAACCATGAAACTTGTCATCTTGATCTTAATTTTCAATCACATGATAGTTATTTTGTTGAGTTTGCTCCCACTATTATCCATGAGAAGAATTTTGCCTGTGTGGAGAATAGTAAATTTTCTATGCTTGTAGATCATGAAAAGAATGCTTTAGGTGCTGGTTATATTGTTGAATTCATTCATGATGCTACTGAAAATTATTATGAGGGAGGAACATATGCTTGTAGGAATTGCAATAATATCAAGTTTCCTCTCTATGTGCTTAAAATTTTGAAGTTATGCTTGTTTTACCTTCCTATGCAAGTTGATCCTTGTTCCCACAAGGTGTTTGCTCACAAAATCCCTATGCATAGAAAGTATGTTAGACTTAAATTTTCTAGTCATATTCTTCATGATGCTCTCTTTATGTTTCAATTCTTATCTTTTATGTGAGCATCGTTGAAATCATCATGCCTAGCTAGGGGCGTTAAACGATAGCGCTTGTTGGGAGGCAACCCAATTTTATTTCCTTGCTTTCTGTTCCTGTTTAGTAATAAATAATTCATCTAGACTCTGTTTAGATGTGGTTTTATGCTTCTAATTAGTGTTTGTGCCAAGTAGAACCTTTGGGAAGACTTGGGGAGAGTCTTGTTGATCATGCTGTAAAAAATAGAAATTTTAGCGCTCACGAGAATTGATGCCATTTTTATTTGGAGAGTGATATTTAGTTAATTCTTTTTTCATATGATTAATAGATAAATTCCTCAGGTCTAGAAATTTATTTGAGAATTTTATGAGGTCCATAAGTATGTGTTTGATCCATATTACTACAGACTGTTCTGTTTTTGACAGATTCTGCTTTTCGTGTGTTGTTTGCTTATTTTGATGAATCTATGGCTAGTAAAATAGTTTATAAACCATAGGGAAGTTGGAATACAGTAGCTTTAACACAAATATAAATAAAGAATGAGTTCATTACAGTACCTTGAAGTGGTGATTTATTTTCTTATACTAACGGAGCTTACGAGTTTTCTGTTAAGTTTTGTGTTGCGAAGTTTTCAAGTTTTGGGTAAGGATTCGATGGACTATGGTATAAGGAGTGGCAAGAGCCTAATATTTGGGATTCCCAAGGCACCCCAAGGTAATATTCAAGGACAAACAACAGCCTAAGCTTGGGGATGCCCTGGAAGGCATCCCCTCTTTCGTCTTCGTTCATCGGTAACTTTACTTGGAGCTATATTTTTATTCGCCACATGATATGTGTTTTGCTTGGAGCGTCATTTTATTTTATTTAGTTTTGCTTGCTGTTTGAATAAAATACCAAGATCTGAAATTATTAAATGTTAGAGAGTCTTCACATGGTTTCATAATTATTCAACTACTCATTGATCTTCACTTATATCTTTCGGAGTAGTTTGTCATCTGCTCTAGTGCTTCACTTATATCTTTTAGAGCATGGTGGTAGTTTTATTTTGAAGAAATAGATGAACTCTCATGCTTCACTTATATTATTTTGAGAGTCTTAAATAGCATGGTAATTTTCTTAAAATCCTAATATGCTAGGTATTCAAGAATAATAAAATTCTCTTACGAGTGTGTTAAATACTAAGAGAAGTTTGATACTTGATGATTGTTTTGAGATATGAGGATGGTAATATCAAAGTCGTGCTAGTTGAGTAGTTGTGAAATTGAGAAATGCTTGTGTTGAAGTTTGAAAATCCCATAGCATGCACGTATGGTAAACGTTGTGTAACAAATTTGAAACATGAGGTGTTATTTGATTGTCCTCCTTATGAGTGGCGGTCGGGGACGAGTGATGGTCTTTTCCTACCAATCTATCCCCCTAGGAGCATGCGCATAGTGCCGAGGTTTTTGATGACTTATAGATTTTTGCAATAAGTATATGAGTTCTTTATGACTAATGTTGAGTCCATGGATTATACGCACTCTCACCCTTCCATCCTTGCTAGCCTCTTCGGTACCGTGCATTGCCCTTTCTCACATTGAGAGTTGGTGCAAACTTCGCCGGTGCATCCAAACCCCGTGATATGATACGCTCTGTCACACATAAACCTCCTTATACCTTCCTCAAAACAGCCACCATACCTACCTATTATGTCATTTCCATAGCCATTCCGAGATATATTGCCATGCAACTTTCCACCGTTCCGTTTATTATGACACACATCATCATTGTCATATTGCTTTGCATGATCATGTAGTTGACATCGTATTTGTGGCAAAGCCACCGTTCCTAATTTTTCATACATGTCGCTCTTGATTCATCGCAATCCCGGTACACCGCCGGAGGCATTCATATAGAGTCATACTTTGTTCTAGTATCGAGTTGTAATCATTGAGTTGTAAATAAATAGAAGTGTGATGATCATCATTAATAGAGCATTGTCCCAAATAAAAAAATAAAAAAAGAAAGGACAAAAAAAAGAAGAAAGGCAAAAAAAAGAAAGGCAAATAAAAAAAGAAAGGCCAAATAATAAAAAGGGCAATGCTACTATCCTTTTTCCACACTAGTGCCTCAAAGTAGCACCATGTTCTTCATATACCGAGTCTCATATATTGTGCTTCAAAGTAGCACCATGTTTTTCATATAGAGAGTCTCATATGTATCACTTTCATATACTAGTGGGAATTTTTCATTATAGAACTTGGCTTGTATATTCCAACAATGGGCCTCCTCAAGTGCCCTAGGTCTTCGTGAGCAAGCAAGTTGGATGCACACCCACTAGTCTCTTTTGTTGAGCTTTCATACATTTATAGCTCTAGTGCATCCATTGCATGGAAATCCCTACTCCTTGCATTAACATCAATCGATGGGCATCTCCATAGCCCATTGATTAGCCTCGTTGATGTGAGACTTTCTCTTTTTTGTCTTCTCCACATAACCCCCTAATTATTCTATTCCACCCATAGTGCTATATCCATGGCTCGCGCTCATGTATTGCGTGAAAGTTTATAGGTTTGAGATTACTAAAGTATGAAACAATTGCTTGGCTTGTCATCGGGGTTGTGCATGATGAGAACATTCTTGTGTGACGAAAATGGAGCATGACTAAACTATATGATTTTGTAGGGATGAACTTTCTTTGGCCATGTTATTTTGAGAAGACATAATTGCTTAGTTAGTATGCTTGAAGTATTATTATTTTTATGTCAATATGAACTTTTGTCTTGAATCTTTCGGATCTGAATATTCATACCACAATTAAGAAGAATTACATTGAAATTATGCCAACTAGCATTCCACATCAAAAATTATCTTTTTTATCATTTACCTACTCGAGGACGAGCAGGAATTAAGCTTGGGGATGCTTGATACGTCTCCAACGTATCTATAATTTTTGATTGCTCCATGATATATTATCTACTGTTTTGGGCAATATTGGGCTTTATTATCCACTTTTATATTTTGGGACTAACCTATTAATCGGAGGCCTAGCCCAGATTTGCTGTTTTATGCCTAATTCAGTGTTTCGAAGAAAAGGAATATCAAACGGAGTCGAAACGGAACGAAATCAACTAGAGAAGTTATTTTTGGAAGAAAAACCACCAGATAGACTTGGACTCTACGTCAGAAGATACGGGAGCTGGCCACGAGGGTGGGGGATGCGCCCACCCCCCTAGGGCGTGCCCCCCTGCCTCGTGGGCCCCCCGAACACTACAAAAAATACACTTCCGTGATGATACGTGTTTGTCACAGTAGGTCACTTTTTTTGTCATGCATGTATATCCATGACAAATTTATGGTAGAATCAAGATAGTCATACCTGTGCTGTCGTAGAAGTTTTCCATGACATTACCAAAATTATCATCACGGAAGTGTCCACTTCCATGACAATAAATCACCCGTCACAGAAGTGCTTTCGTCAAGGGTGACCGACACGTGGCATCCACCGTAACGGAACGCCGTTAAGCTATCGGGTCGGGTTTAGGATCCAATAACCCGTTAACAGCCACGACCAATGGGGATTTTCCACGTGTAAAATCATCATTGGCTGGAGGAGACACGTGTCAACTCATCCAATGGGCGAGATGCACCTATGATATGTTGACACGTGGACCGGCCCATCAAGTTTAAATGGGCCGGCCCAACTAAAGGTCCACAAGATTTTGTGGGTCATAATGGGCGGACCCAGGTAAAGGCCCATAAGATTTTTGTGTGCCGTAATGGGCCGGCCCAGGTAAAGGCCCACAAGATTCTTGCGGATCATAATGGGCCGGCCCAGCTAAAGGCCCACGAGATTTCGTCGACATTAATGGGCCGGTCCAGCTGTAGGCCCACAAGATTTTGAGTACCCTAGTAGGCCGGCCCATTAACTACCTGCCATGTTTTGGGCCAAATGTCGGCCCATATTTGATCCGGTCCATTAATGGCCTGCCACGCTCCGGGCCTAATAGTGGCCCATATGAGATCTGGCCCGTTAAAGGCCTACCATGTTCTGGGCCAAATTATGGCCCAGATCAGGTCTGGCCCTTTAAGAGGCTTTGGGCTCAAATATGGCCCATATCAGATTCGGCCCGTCAACTGGACACTATGCTTCTGGGCCCACTTGCTAAAGGCCCACCTAGTAATTCGGCCTGATATTAGTTTTGGCCTGTTAAGGGCCCGTTTAACATTTCGTCCCTATATTAATTTCAGCCTGTTAAAAGCCCATCATATAGTTGGGCCTAACTACGGCCCGGTTTGCATCCGGCCTGCTCGCAGCCGATATCTGATTGGGCCAAACAAGGACCGAGACAATTTTTCGGCCTGTTAAAAGCCCGTGATTTGATTCGCACAATCATGGGCCGGGGTTCATTTCGGGCTGCTGCCGGCCCGTGAGCTGATTGGCACGTTTCAGGTCCAACCTACATCGTGATTGCATGACGGCTCGATTATGTACCGTAATTTTACGGTTTGGCCGGTTTACTGCAGCATCGTGAATAAGAAAAAAACTAGACTATACAATAAAGAAATTACGACATATTTCATCCACTGGGTATCACAGTTCACCACTATGATAATAAAGCACAAGCAGACAGTAGATTACATACACTGGGCATCAAAGATCGCCAGCAGTGCAAATAAACACGCCGACAAAATAATATACAAAACCGACAGCACTTCAATAGAGTTCAAGAAAGGTTAGCCCTGCTGGGGAGCTGCAGGGCAAGCAGCTGAGCAAGATGATGAGACTGCGCTTGTTCAACACTTGTATCTTCCTCACTCTGAAAGATAAACAAGCAGACAGATGACAGGTTTTGCACATAAAAGTATTAGTGCTGACAATTCATTACATTTCTTACTGACGAATAAAGTGACATAGTTTAAATTTGCATTAACACAATATGGTATTGTTTAGGTCAAGACATGGCATGAAATGACATTGTGAAGGAGTTGGCAGCTTCACGACACCACTGGATTACAGATCAAGAACTCATAAGTATCAATGGTTAGTGTGCTGTCAATTTATACCATTTCAGATTGGCAAACAAAGAGACGGTTTAAATAATAGTAGAATGATATGACATTGTTCATAGTTAAGACATTGCAGAATATGACAATGTGTTGTATGGGTAGGTTCACCACACCACTGGATTACAGATGAAGAACAGAAGCATACATGCAGTCCAAAAGAAGATCACTTGCTCTGTATAGTTTAATTTACATGGTATGAAGAAGGAACTTGGTTGTACAACTGAAAACTTAAATTGAGAAAGGACAAACTTTTGTTTATGAACTACATATAATAAACTTTAAACAAGCAATTTGATGCAAACACCAAAAATAAACAGCTGTTGCAGTCATGCCTAACCAAATATATACAACAAAGTTTGAAGGCTTGAGATGGAGAAACTTACATTATTGGTGAAGATAGGCTCTATAAAGGCCTTGTCCATGCTGATGGGGGGGGGGGAATTCAAGAAGTTTACCACATAATCTTCTTCAAAAGCATTGCCTTTATTCTACATTTTGTTAAGAGTAAATATAGATGTGATAATATACGAAAAAATGGAGAATATTTAAGATAAGATGAAGAGTGATGCTACATAACCAAGTAGCTATAAATGTAAGTGCAGCGATACAGGCAAAAGGTACAGCCAAGAGCAATGCACAGCTAAACTTCTTCAGTACCAACCTTATGGTAAGAGTAAATATAGATCTGATGTGTAGAAAATGGAGGGCAAAGGAAAATAAGCTGTAGAGTGATGGTACATGAACAACTACCTATCATTATAAGTACACTAATAAAGGACAACATGTACTTCCAAGAGCAATGAAGAGCTAAAAAAACATTGGCATTGGATATATTCTACACTAATGTAACCATTCATACAGATCAGATAATTTGGAGTGAACAATTGATAAGCAAGCTATCATGCATACTGCTGTCACATAATGAACCAGGTATGTATGCAAGTACAGTGATACATGACAACAGGTACTAAGAAGAGCAAAGCAGCGGGTAGCATATTTGCGATATCCTGTCGTTCTTGTCAAACCAGAGTTCTTCTTCTATCACATTTCTTGTAAAAAAGATCCGTAAGGCACATGCAGAAAAGTAGAAGTTCAAATTGTCATGTGATTTCATAGACAGTACCTCATCCTGGGAACGAGACCAGTGCCTAACAAGGTTTTTCCATTCAATGTTTTCTAAATTTAGCACAGGAGACTTCACCGGAAATTCGTTTATAGACTTGCCATCAAAGTGTGATTTCCTCAGGTAACACCGATACTGCTGCAATGCTTCCTTGAAAAGCACAAGCAAGCTTTGCTCGTCATGACTATCTAGATTGACCCTCACCTAGTTACAACAATGTAATGTAAATCATTGATGTGTTCAATCAGCAGAAAATAGGAAAATAATAAGCATGAATAATAGCACTTACACGTAAGTTGGACAGGAAGATGTGAAAATGGTGGTTGTCTTCACAATAATCTTCCCATGATGGGAATATATGCACGTAGTCCCTAACAACATTGAAAGCATTGTCTTTTAAACTGGGAATAAATGGAATGGGGTTCCAATCTGCAGGAATTGGCCATCTCTGCAGTTGGGATAGGTCTTCGGCCGGTGGACTTGCTGTACTTTTTGCTGGAGTGGGATTTTTCTGTGGTACAGCTGTTGTCATGGCAAATGAAATCGGTATACCTTTTGCTGGAGTGCAGTTCCTGTGTGGTGGGGCTAGTGGTGTGGCCAGTGAAGTATGGGTACAATTTGCTGGAGTCGGTCCTACGTTTTGTGTCACTGGTTGTACAGCCAATAAGTGGGGTGCTGTCTAATTTCTCCGGCACCACCACGTTTTTCAAGGACTTTGCTGGTGCTCAGGTTCGGCAATCACCCTCTTCCTTTTTGATGTCTGATGCACCAGCACAACATTTGAGTGGAAAAACATGGTACAATGACAGATGGAATATGTATTGATAATGGATGGGCATGGCATCTTGACATATATGATGAGTAAACTAAGCAGATAGCGGTGCAACGAAGTAGAAGAAATGCAAGACAACATATGCAAGATACGCGCAATCAATAAAGCCTTGCCAAATTAGAACATGCACCTTGATGGGTGAATAGGACACACTACTAGAAAAAGGGCTATAGATGGGATTGACACTAATGGCGCACCAGACAAGCAGTGCGCTATTAGTATATAATAATGGCGCACCACCTTCTGATACGCCATTAGAGTTGAAACTACTAATGGCGCACCTGGCCCAGGGTGCGCCATTAGTATCAAATTTTTTTTTGAACTAGTGCGTCTGTCCAAACATACTAATGGCGCATCCAGACACAGTGCGCCATTACTAGTTGTAACTAGTAATGGCGCACCTGTCGGAAAGTGTGCCACTAATGTTATTTTTTTATTATATTTTTTATTCCTTTTTTTGCAAAACTACTAATGGCGCATTGTTCCATCGTGCGCCATTACTAGTTTAAACTAGTAATGGCGCACTGTGGAACAGTGCGCCATTAGTATGTTTTTTTATACCCCCACCCGCGGGCCAAACCCTAGCTCAGATCCTCCCATCGCCCCCTTCCTCCCTCATCCCCATCTCCTCGCCGCCGCCCCCTCCCCGATCTCGATCTGCCGCCGCCCTCTCCCCGATCTCGATCTGCCGCCGCCCCCACCGCCACCATCGGCGACCCGCCGCCCCCACCGCCCCCGCCGCCCTCTACCCCACAGCCGGCGCCCCTACCCTCTCCTTCTCCCCTCTCCCTACATCCCAGATCCATTCGACCGCGGCGACCACCTCTTCCACGGCCACCTCCTCCCGCTGGCGACCGCATCCACTGCGCCGCCGGCTTCAAGGGCCCGTAGGAGGCGCAGCACCGCATCCGCGTCACTCGCAGGAGGCGCAGCACCGCATCCGCATCACCCAAGCGTCAAGAACCTCGAGAAGGGTGATGATGATGGGTGGATCTCGTCGATCCGCACCTCCTCACCCACCACATCGCCGGATCCGCGACATGGGAAGGTGTCCACGAGCTCCGCAGCTCCCCTCTGCATCGACTACGGCCACCAATTCAAGCTGGGCGCCCCCACATCGCCGGATCCGAGCTTCTTCCCCGTCGGCCGCCGCGCGCCTTCCCCCGTCGATCCGCGTCGCCCTCGCTGCTCCGACGTCTCCGGCCTCCCCGAGCTCGTCATCCGCACCGCGGTGAGCCCCTCAGCCGATCCCCCTGTTTGGCATATCAATCGATCAACGTGTAGAATTTTATGCTCTGATTATTCTCAGAGAGGGATGGTACCATCTCCAAAATACATTTGCTTTCCATTTATTTGAACACCTATTATGTGCCGTGATCTCAGTGCGTATCCACCATTTTTTTCTTCAAATTTCTATTCTTCTACTTACAAACTACTAAATCTGTGAAGTGACCTAAAATGTCTTGCATTTGATTACATAGGGAGTAGCAGACAAGTGGATATGCCAGTTTGATAATTAGTACTTGACCATAATATTTAGGTGGTTATATGCAGCTTTGTTTTCTGACTTGTTTCTCTTAGCAAGTAATCATTTTTAATGATGTACCAAGTTGGCTCATTCAATTTTTTAACATTTCATATTAACCCAGATGGACATGGATCAACAGAGATAATATTATTACAGCATGTTGAGGCAGAGAACTACATCTGTTATAGTTCTTCTCTTGGCTCTCTAGTTTAGAAACAGAGATGTAGTGTTTTATTTTGATGAATTTATGTAACTTATTTTATCCTTGTAAGATTCTTCGACTCATCTCAGGTTCATAATTGTTTTAGTAGTTACGCTTCAAGTGTTGCCGAAGATGGATGTTTGTATGCTGATCTAGATTGCTTCCAGTGCACTTGTTTAATCATTTCAAATGGTTTATGTTGGTGACCTATCTGCAGGTCATGGGGAAGCAAAAGCTCAGTGTCAAGACTGAGGAGGACTCCAATCCTCGTGACTAGATGGTGGCAATGGTGGATCTGCAACTGCTCACTGACTTTCCACATGATTAGATGGATCTGCAACTGCTCAACTGTTCAGTACTATGATATATCTTTTATTTCTAGTTCTTATAATCATTATAGGGCAGTAAATTGGCTGTATGGGCACTTCTTTGTTGTTAGCTGTTAGCCAAGAGATCAACTGTCCTGGTTGAAGTCATAGCCCAGAGGATTTTAGCTGTTAGCTGTTAGCCAAGAGATCAACTGTCCCTCTATTGTATTCGATTAATTTGTTGTTGATGTGTGCTGTCTATATTTTGTCCAATTATACATTTTGTAACCTGTGCAAAAAACAGAAAATAAAAAAATAAAAAAAACCTAATATTCATACTAATGGCGCATCACATCACAGTGCGCCATTAGTATGCCGAAGGATACTAATGGCGCATCATTCAACAGTGCGCCATTAGTATGCCGAAGTTACTAATGGCGCATCTTGTTGTTGTGCGCCATTAGTATGCCAAAGCACCTGGGTATACATGGCCCCCTGGGAGGTATACTAATGGCGCACTGTTGTATATGCTAATGGCGCATCTGAGGTGCGCCATTAGTATACCAGATACTAATGGCGCACCAGTGGTGCGCCATTAGTAAAATATACTAATGGCGTGGCACTAATGGTGCACCACTAATGCGCCATTAATGGCCAAATTAGGTGCGCCATTAGTAGGCCTTTTCCTAGTAGTGACATGCCATCTGCCTTTGACTCCTCGAGGTTAGAATAGTCATTAGGATGATATTCTGAACAAGAATCAACAGGTGGGGAGCGTATGAGTTTCATTGCTTCCATAATGGCACTCAATGCCTTGGTGCCAATTTTGTAAGTCATTGCAATGTTCCACAATATTCTTTTGATGCGCGGATTCTGATATTCACTGTAATGGCGTATGATATCTGAGAATCATGAAAACATAAATAGTTGTGAGATTATCTTTGTAATGCAGATGATATTCTAATATAGGGGCGCCCCTGTAAACACTTGTGTGCTATCACTGGATTCTAATGAGAGAGCTCATGTGTGCTGTAATATGGTGCGTGCATTTATATAATCTGGCACAAGTACACAAAAAAATAGGCTCCAGAAGTAAGGATAGCTGGCAGATGATAGGTTCATAATATACCGTATAGAGAGTTTATTGGCAAACCATGATAACAAGAGCACACAGCAACTAGGCAGATCATAGTGTACATAACAGGGGTACACCATAACCAGGATATATAAATCGGGAAAGTGGAACGGCTGGAAATTACGGTGTTGTATTGCCGCTAGTAATTGAAAGCCTATCGATCACGTACAGGCCAGCTCTATCAGCTGTTAGACTGCAGATGTCCCTGCTCCCCTTCCTAACAAGGAACATACTGTGCTTCCCATACAGAACACCGCACGGGCTGTCGGCCAAACCACCGGCCCCACCGCCTGTGTTCCTCCGCCACACTACTAGGGAAAAGCCTATACACAGAATATTACCAGCAGCGCGCTTTAAAATCAGGTGCTGTTGCTAAGTAGCAGTAGCGCGGGTTTTTAACCCTCGCTACTACTAAGTTGATAGCAGTAGCGCTGGTTTTTTACCCTTGCTACTACTAACCGGTCTCTACCATGCCCCCGGGACATGCCATAGTAGTAGCGCGGGTTTTTAACCCTCGCTACTACTAAGTTGATAGCAGTAGCGCTGGTTTTTACCCCTCGCTACTACTAGTCTCTACCGTGCCCCTGGGCCATGCCATAGTAGTAGCGAGGGTTATAAACCCGCGCTACTACTAAGTTTTTACTCCTCGCTACTACTAAGAGGTCTCAACCGTGCCCCTCCGGGACATGCCATAGTAGTAGCGAGGGGTAAAATCCCTCGCTACTACTAAAGGTCCCATATTGAAACTCTACCCCCCCTGTGGATCGCCTCTTCAGTTTTGTAAAAAGCAAAAGTAAATGATAAAAACTTCAAAAATTAAAATCCTTCGAGATGTAGTTATGTTACTACATCTTCTAGTTAGGAAAATTTAAAAACTTAATTTTGGACATGTTTTGCAAAAAGTGTAGGGAAAATGTGAAACGGCTATAACTTTTGCATACGATGTTAGAAAAAAATGTATAATATCTCAAAATGTTTCAAAAATTAAAATCCTTTGAGATGTAGTTATGTTACTACATCTACTAGTTAGGAAAATTTAAAAACTTAAATTTGGACATGTTTTGCAAAAAGTGTAGGGAAAATGTAAAACGGCTATAACTTTTGCATACGATGTCAGAAAAACCGTATAATATATCAAAATGTTCAGCACAAAAATCCGCATACGATCGAGACTGCCTATGGCCTGTTTGCAAATTTTAAGAATCCTCAAATTCTAAAAGGAAAAAAAGTTATGCTCAAATTTCAGTTTTTTTTAATTTTGGTCAAATCTGGTTAAACTGTGGTCAAACTACTTATTCAAGAAGTATTAGTGTTACTAAATAATTATTCAAGAATATTAGTGTTACTAAATAATTATTTCAGTTTTTGGAATTTTGGTCAAATCTGGTCAAACTTTGGTCAAAATGTGGTCAAACTCCTTATTCAATAAATATTAGTGTTACTAAATAATTATTGTTTTTTAGAATAATAGTTTTAAACTCAAACAGCAAAATGTGTGACTTCATGCTCAAGCTAAACTCCCGAGGGTTAATAGGATCGACATCTTACTATTGTCAGGAAAACAACAAGTGCAGACTTGGAATCGAGGGAGAATAGAACCCGGAAGTTAAGCGTGCTCAGGCTGGAGTAGTGAGAGGATGGGTGACCGTCCGGGAAGTTAGATGATTTGGAATGATGAGGGGTGATTAGAGATTAAATTGAGCAGCGATGAGGGTGATTAGAGATTAGAGGTTAAAATAATTCAGAAATTTGAAAATTCGCGCAAAAAATTTGAAAAATAATTCCGCGGGTTAGTAGTAGCGTGGGTTTTTACCCACGCTACTACTAACGGACGTAGTAGTAGCGCGGGTGGCACCCGCGCTACTGCTATACGTTAGCTGTAGCGCCTTATTAGTAGCGCCGGCCCCCGCACTGCTAATAGGCCCAAAACCCGCGCTGCTGCTAGGCTTTTCCCTAGTAGTGCCACCCCACCCCCACCCGCGTCCCCACCCGCGTCAAGTTTTCTTCGTCCGACGAGGCCCCACCACCGCCCCCACAACCACCATCCCCACCCTAGCCCCTTTGATCGCACCTGCGAACTCCGGCGAGCTCTGAAAAATCGACTGACCCAATTTTGAAATTTAGTCTACTGTGATTTAACTAGTGTGGAATATAAAAGGGGAAAACCATGAGCATTGCGAGTATGGTGTTGAGCGTGCCATGGCGGATTTGAAGGTGCAAACCGGACAAAGGCAACTTCGACCAAGACAAGAAATCGGAGTAAAGCAGTGGCGATCTATTTTCTTGCTGCCATAAATAAGTTGAGCAGATACGAAAGAGTACCGCCTCTGGTGCGGCGCCGTGTACACATCTGCTGGGAATTTGACGGTGCTACGGTAGCGATGGCTGTCGACGGGGAGGAAGAAGATCTAGGAGGGTAGACGGTGGCGGCAGGGCACGGTTGACGAGACGGTCATAGGAGCGGCGCTGGCAAGGTGGACGACAGCGGGGATGAAGCGAGAGGACGGGATGCAAGGATCCCGGTCCGAAGCCGTGGATGAGAGAGGTCGATCTCTTGTAATGGACGGCGACGTCGGGGTATCCGCTCCGACATGGTGGAGGAGGACGGCGGTGGATGGGGTGGCGGACGGCGGCGGTGGACGGAGGAGGGTGGGGTGGAGAGGGTGTTTTGGCGCCCACGGAGTACAAATGGGGAAAATGGAGGTAGAGAGGAAGGGGGGAACCATGTATTCAGGGCGCGCTTGTCTCAAATGCGAGAAAATTTACAAACTTAGCCCCCGTTTCAAATTACTACTACATCACAACAACACTAGTCGGTTGGGGATAGGACGGTAATCTCGCATACACCGAATATTTGCCGACAAGAGTTTGTTTTTGGCGCCCACCGTGTATGAATATGAATCGGGGAGGGAGTCGATTTCGACCGAGGACACACTGTGTTTTGGCGCCCATCGTGTATGAATCCGGGTGAGAGGCAGTTACGTCACGTTTGGGTGAAATTACAAACCTACCCCTATCGAAACCTATAGAAATCCAGCATATAGGCTTTGCATGGCAGGGATAGGCAGTAGTGATTTCCATCTCGCAGATTTTGGTTTCGGGCGGTTACTGCGACTTTCCCCGCTTCGTTAAAATTTTGCAGAGTGCACGTTTACCGTGCCAACTCAATTCGAATCCCATTTGTATTTTTTTTTTCCGGGCGGGATCCATTTTCAATTGGAATTACATTCTATATACATCATTTTTTATATATACTTTCAAAAGCACAACAAAGAATTATGCTCCTTTTTATGTATAATATGATTTACAAATACAACGATCTCGAAATCTTAAGGTTGAATTCGCATTTTTTTAACCTAATTATGTTCTACTAAAATGTATGGATCAGTAATATCTACATATTAAATAACATAGATGTGCATGAATTCATATGAGTATGCATGTTTGATAGATCAATTTTGGTACGAGTATGGATTACATGTATCATCATCTCGAATTCAAATATTTGAATCCCTTTTTTGTTCACTCCTTTCACGCCCATCCCTCTCGCATGCATGCTCCTTCAGGTAGCTATCACTCTCTTTTCTCCAGCTCACCCGTACGCTCACTTCATGTTGCTCCTATCCTCGCAAACATGGTCTCTCGAGGTCTCCCTTGAGAAGTGTCACACTCTCCCTATCATTATACATTACACAGTTTTCATTATCTCTCATGTCTCTACTGTTCTCTGGTATCACTCGGTACCTAAGCTTTCTTTTTCACCGCCGAACACACAGTCTCCACTCGTCTTTCACTTTGTCTTTCTCTCACACACCCTATATGTCTCTACATATGACTCATACCACTAAAATTACTCTCTCTATCTCTCCTGTAGACACAACATTTGTTGCGGTCTCCTTTTCGTCTCCATCCCAGACTGACATTATTCATTTGTTTACCGATCAGAAAACCCCGACTACCGTCTCCTCTCTCTCTCTCTCTCACAGACACACACACACAACTCCTGCTTCCACTCCCCTTCCCGACTACTGTCTCTCTCTCACACACACAAAACTATCGCTTTCGCACCCCGACTCATATATCTCTCATAAACATTTATCGACTAGCTAGCCTCTAGATAGGTTTATACACCCGCACACTCGTGCTTCCACCATCACATACATGTCTCTCTCCCGCTCCTTGTATCTATGTAGATTTTTCTTCCCTTCTTGAGACACGCCCTCTCGATCGTGCACACACACACTATCGCCTCATTTTAAGCTGATACATATCGCACACACACTCCTTGTGTCTTTGTCACACATGCACTCCGTCCTCCTCCACTCACCATCTCTCTCACACACACATGAGCTTTTTGCAAGCAAGATGCCCATGCGTTGCACGGAACATCAAGATGCATTTGTATGAGTAGTTTATCTTGTGGGGGAAAAGGATGAACGAGGGAAGGCCTTATTTGAAAATGTGGAGAGGGGTGTGGGTATCTTTTTGCAACATTGCCATGTTTCCTTCCTATCCGTCATATATAGATCGGACGGCCTATATTGTAGGATGGCAGGCACACGATCATCACCGACAATGCTTATTATAAGAGTAGGGATAAAAAATAGAGTTGGTGATGATGGTGGGCCTGCCATCCTGCAATGTAGGTCATCTGATTTATATCTGACGGATAGGAAGGAAAATATGGCAATTTACCCGCACTCTTTAGCACATTTGCAGATAAGGCCTTCCCTCATTCATCCTTTTCTCCCACAAGATCCTGATGTTCCATGCAACGCACGGGCATCTTGCTAGTAAGAGTAGAAATTAGACATATACCACTTCTCGAATCTTGAAACCAACAACATTCCTCCCTTATCTCATCAAAACCGCCAAAGGAATATATTTTGAGTGAAACATGGCATATTTTTAGTGATATACGTATTTCAAAGCTAGACTTTTTTTTTCTATCAAATCGGTGAATATGTATTAATCCAGTGGCGGAGACAGGCCTGGGGAAGCTAGGGCTATAGCCCCAGGCCTAGAAACAACTTCCTTTGTAATTTCTTCATGCAAATCATAGAAAATCATAGAAGTTTATCACTCAACATAGCACAGCCCTAGGGGTAATCTGCATCTAGCTCCGCCACTGTATTAATCTACTTTGATCGTGTGGCAACGCATTGGCACATTGCTAGTAGTTATTATAATTTTTTGGACACCAGACAAATGGTGGAGTACATATACGAAGAGAAGAGGTGCACGCACGCAGTCGGCCTCTCGCTGTCTCGCACACATGAGTGTTACATAAAGGCGACATTAACAAATAAACTCTAAAACCCTAGGGGAACGATTGCTGCATTCGCGGGTACCGGGTACGTGGTGGAGCACCTTTGTAGGAATAGTCAGCTCGCGTGATAATTTGATCCATAGGGGTTGATGGTCGGGACCACAGGTGAATGACTTGGAGTGCGGTGGCTCGCCAGTTGCCACAGATCGAGTAGCCATGTTTAAAATATCATTTTTAGCGGGGTTAAGAGTACCGATTTTCAATGGCGCGTTATAAGTAGTAAGTAGTTTTTAGAACGATTGGTATGGAGCGAAAATGGAATTCATAGTACCACGTACCTCCTTGGCGTATGGTTGTATGGTTTTTTTTTATGGAGGTTGTA
Organism: Triticum aestivum; assembly: GCF_018294505.1. Classification (NCBI taxonomy): domain Eukaryota; kingdom Viridiplantae; phylum Streptophyta; class Magnoliopsida; order Poales; family Poaceae; genus Triticum; species Triticum aestivum. The sequence continues at coordinate 115,740,815 of NC_057797.1, read as the reverse complement.
TGGGTTTATGTTGCGAGATGTTGAACCTGGTAGTTCTAGGGAAAATACTATGGTTTAGATTTAGATGCTGGTTTTCTTTAATGAAAATCAGAAGGGGAAACCCTTCTTCGATTAAAAAAACTACTACCTCCATTCTGGTTTACTAGTCCCCATCGTACTTTGGGTCAAAGTTTGTCCATGAACTTTACTTGTAAAATGTGAATGGAAAACGAGATTTTGTTATACCCAAACAAAAACCGACTGGAGGGAGTGATTGCTCTGACACGGACGCGAACTCTCATAGCGCAGGCATTGAATCGGTGCGCCAGCCAAGAGGGCCGCACTCGCTGCAGGCCCGGCTGAGCACGCCTCCTCGCCGCGTGCAACCAGCTTAAGACTGCCCCGCCTGCCTTCATTGGATCCGCACCTGTGCCGGCAACACGTCCTTCCGCGAGTCAGCAGGCATTTTAGAACACAAAAAATGACTAAAATATAATTAATTTACGCATGGTCTTGACTTGTTGTGCTCGCACTGGTAGTAGGAACTAGTAGAGGATTTTCTTTATTTATAACTCTCCTCACATTTTTTGGTTTGAAGTGAAACATGGTTGTGGACATTATGTATGAATGTGTAGATATCTGTGAACATGAGTTTGATGTGGAAGTTGAACTTGGAATGTCGGGCTTGCGCGTGAACTATACCATGTCCAATGCTTTATTTGTTATTGTTTGGAAAGTAATTGCTGTTATTACATGACCCGAAAAAAAACATTTTGTGCCACATCACTAGATGCACAGACATCACAACAGGCATGCTGACTGGATAAACATTTTAACCTGGCTATTATGAAGGAAATTTTGTATTGACAACAGTTTTAGATAGCAGGAGACGCCTAGCCTGCTCTGCCTCTGCTAGCTTATTTCTGGCTTCTTCCATCTCTTCTTTGACTTGGGTGAAGAGAGCATATGATTGCTCTTTTCGATTCTTCAGGAACTCAGCTACATTCTCAAGGGCTGCTGCACGCTTTCTTTCAGCCTTTACTAATGCCATGAGGACACGAACAGCCGACTCCACCTGGCTTGTGTGTAATCCAGCATCATCTGGGAATTTGCACCTTGTGTCTAATTCAGCATCATTACAGAACTGACACCTTGTGTGTAATCCAGCCTCATTTTGGAAACATGATCTCGAGGTTGACCATACTTCCCTCCTCGCAGGAACTGCATCCTGACATGAAGTTACTTATTTTTTAGATCAATACTCAGAGCAACCTAGATCCATTTAGTAGAAGCCAGATAAACAGAACTGGAGAAGTGAATTCAAAAGGAAAAAATAAATAAAAACAGACTACAAGGTGAGAACACCCACTTCCTACATCAAGCTAAAAACGAAAGCATTAGGACGATTAAGACTCTTCTTATTACACATCGAAGAACACCACGCTTAAGAGAAACAGAAACTACAACATATACACATCGAAGAACACGAGGCTACACGAAAGTAATTGAAAGGGTGTTACTTACCAAAGCTAGTTTTACAGGTTCGGTGCAGCTCCTCTTTAACTTGCCACGCTCCTTGAAGATGTCCCGAATATCCCGTGTTTGGTCTTCATTGCTCCTCTGCAAGTTCGCACTCGTGGTTTTAAAATCTCAACATGGCAAGAAAAATATACTACTAGTAATACTCGTGCATCTTGTGGGCAACATTAAAGCACTCGTCTGCCATGTTAGAGCATCTCCAACAAGATAAACTACTCATACAAATGCATCTTGACGCATGCAACACATGGGCATTTTGCTAGTCCTAAAAACCTTTCCATCATTTGCCACACTACTGGTTGCAGATGAAAAACCTACCCAAGCACAGCGCGATACAGGAGCGACGCACAATTACAAGCTGATATTCTGTTGGACAATGGAGGCTATAACCAATTGCTTTTACGGGAACAATATCACCTAGGAAATTTGAAGGGTAAGTATGAAACTGCACATGTACTGCTAAGTGATTCAATACACACATTACCAATCAAGGAGGAGAACAATGGTCGCGGCGGCCTCTGTGAGTCATGGTCGGCAACGGGAGTCAGTTCATTGTCCACGATGGTGGTACTTCTGCGCTTGGTGTCGGCTTCCGTGAAGCAGATCCGAGACCGTGGAAGACGATGCCAGGGAAGAGGCTCCGTGTACGATGATGACGGTGGACCGGCTCTAGTGCGGCGTACGAGGTCGTCAATGAGGCAGATGCGCTGCGGTGTATGAGTGCGCCGATGTAAAGGGGAGGAGCACGAAGGCTGCGGTGCCGTGGAGAAGTCTATTTTGCGGTGGGGATAGAAAATGGGGAGTATTCAGGTGTACTACTCTGGGTGCCGGGGTGGGGTTGGCTGGGTAGGGTGAACCTGAACTTACGAAAACAGCCCCCTACCAAGCGTCATCTGTAGGCCTGTTCCGAAGGCTATGATGGTAACTTCCCACTACTCGAATCAGGGTCGCGGGAGATTTTCCCGCCGACCTCAAAATTTTGTGACACTGGACTCCCCGTGTGGTGTGTTGAGTGATTCGGCTAAGCAACCAGCGAGTAGTAGTAGTGAACTCTGCATATTAGGTTTGACCGAAGTCAAACTTCCTAATGTTTGACCAAGTTTATAGAAAAATATAAACATTTACCATAAAAAATATGTATGATGCGAAAGTACATTCAATAATGAATCTAATTGTATTTATTTGTTATTGTATATGTTAATATTTTTTGTCATAAGCTTTCTGAGAGTTTACAAAACTTGACTTTGACCAATGCTAATGCGCGGACTTAAATAAAAACGGAGGGGGTACACATTTGTTTTCTTAGTTTGTAGTGAACTAATCATTTGTTGAAATTGTGAAATAAATATATTAGGCTATTGAATTCGAATGTAATGGTCTATACAATTCAATAGTTACAATCATTGTCGAATCCCAAGATGTATACAAGGTCTATAGTACATCACAACATGCTCAAACTCACATAACCAAAATCAAATGAGAATCTAAATGCATTTCATAGTTATTACTTTGTAGGATGCAACAAGAACAACCATAACTCTACATCAGCCATTATAGAAGCAACATTTTGACATATCCCAATGTGTGAATGAAATGTGCAGAGAGAGCTTTTGAAGATGGAGCAGACAGGGCGGGAAAGATTGTATGTATGTGGACGAGAGAGTAGGGATCAAACCTAACAAGACAGAGAGAGAGAGAGAGAGAGAGAGAGAGAGAGAGAGAAAGAAAGAGAGAGGAAGAAGTTAGGTCTGTGAGAAAGATGCATACATGTAATATACATGAGATGCATGTGCATCTGGATTTTGTATACGTGGAAGGAGAAGAGACAACATGTTTGATGAGAGAGCAGGAAAAACATGGACGAGAGGGGAAGGATCTCGTGGGTTGAGGGATTGACAATTTTGTGCGGGGGAGAGAGGGATTAGTAATTTTGTGCAAGAGAGAGAGAGGGCGGGGGGAGGAGTCAGTCAGCCGTCGTCACATCACCCTGCTTCCAAATGACCCCGCATTCTCTAGCACGGTGTGGTCGCCGTCTTCGATCTGCTCATTGCCCTCTTTGAAGATTGAGGTATTGTGCATGTTGGGGTGCAAAGAAGCACAAGCGAGAGTGGTCGTCGTATAACCTTGGATGGGGATGAATTGTGTGCTCGGGGGAGTGTGTGTGTGTGTGTGTGTGTGTGTGTGTGTGTGTGTGT
>NC_057797.1:115723309-115736864 GCF_018294505.1 Triticum aestivum | reverse complement strand
AAAACAAACCTAAGGAGAGAAATGGGTATTCATGAAGAGATTGTGCGGACCTTGAGGTGGGCAGGGGCCGGGTGAGGGTGTCAAAATGTGCGCGTTGATGCATGTGTTGCATGCAACCGTGCGAGGGACGGACGAATCGAGAGAGATGGTTGTTGTGTTACGGATGCTCCTCTCTCTGTCTCTCTCTCTCTCTCTCTCACACACACACACACACACACACACAAGTAAACTAGAAGACCGTCTCTCATGTATACACAACGTATCGGCATCTGTCTATGTCTCACTCATACATGATCATTTGCACATTCACACCTCTCTATGTCTGATCACACGCACACCGTCTCCACATTGCCCTTCCGCCACAACACACATATGGACACATACGCACGTTTTCTCTCACTCACACACACAAAATCAGTATTAAAAAAACTAGGGCGCACCTAAAACTTCCAAATCCAAATAAACACGAACTGCAGCTAAATTCAAATATATGGAAATATTGCAGCGTCAAGAACTTTCACAGGATAAAAAAGTTGAGTAATACTCGAGGATTGTTTTCACACACACACAAAAAGGTTCGGTGGATGTCCTTCGAGCGCGACACGGTGACGCACCGTTTGATCGATCGCACGGTCGCGGTTCATGCGCTTGCACAGGATTCCGTATAGTGGCTGTGGTACTAACTAATAAAAGCACTGCCTAAGTCTAACGTTTACGTGTACTAGTACGGTTTTATTTTAAGTTTGACCAACCTTATATTTAAAACTAAAGTAAGCTCCCACACGCGCACTCATCAATATGCCGCCGCCGCCGTTGCACATGCTGGCGCCCGCCTGCTCCGGCCAACAATTTCTCGCCCATCACTGCCGTGTCGCCGCCATCCCTGTGCCCTGAAGCCGAAGGCTCGCCCGCTCACGTTGTCTGCAGTCCCTCCTCGCGATGCCACCGCGCTGCCAAGCACGCGAGCAGCTAGTGGAGCCGCGTCTATGCACGCAGCGTACGAAGAGGAGGACCAGAGCGTGCTCCAGCACGTCGGCGAGGAGGAACTAGCGTGCCATTGTCGTTTCCGCCCGCGCGGAGGAGGCGCGCATGGTGGCTGTCGCGGCGGAAGCCGGTCGTGCGCGTGTTGAGCCCGCAAACCAGGTGCGGACGCGGAATCTACCTTCGAGACCTTGAATGCCACGTGGATCCTACAATCTAAAGGAGCAATTTGGGTCAGTCGACTCATGTGAGCCGTTTGATGCAACATGGATGGCTAGAAGGGCTTCTTCCACCTCTTCTGCCGTCTTCTTCCTTCGCTCCGTCGAACTTCTTTCACAAATCGGCTGACCCAAATTATACTACTAGTACGAATGTATTAAGTACAGTAGGAACACGAAGATATGAGCAGTAGTACCAACTGCAAGAAGAACATTAGTAAGACATAGTACTAGTACTACTGTACGCACTAAAGAGTTCAAATAATGAGAAAGAACATAAACATAGTTCTGCTGGGGCCTCAGCACAACACACCCTTGAAAATAAACTAATAAGCAACTAGTCCGCTTGACACTGGAGTAGAACCAGCATGAGCGACGGCACTGCCACCTATTTGGAGTCCGAGTCCACGTCCTCGACTTCGTCCTCATCCCTCTTCCTCTTCCTCTTCACCGACGCTTCTTTGCTTGAACCGGACACTGAGCCCTGCTTCTTCATCCAACCCTTGTAGATATTTAAACAAAGGTAGGCATCCATTGCTGCGTACAGGATGTGATCTTCATCTAATGTCTTCGACTCCCATGCATGATGAAACTCGTGATGAGGTTTCTTCAGTTTAGCCTACGAAGGATCAACCATGGCTGCTGCCAGGGTCAGCATTGAAGGTTGAGAGGAGGACACCAGGCTTGCCTTCTAGAGATCGAAGGGCTGGCCTACAATGAGACTTATCCGACGCAGGACGTCATTGTTGTTCTTAAAGCCTACAGTAACGAATTTCACTCTTTTGTCCTTGAGGAAATTCTTAAAATCCTGGCACTCAATGTCAGCATGGCATATGTGGTAGACCAAGCAAACGTTATGTACGCAAACCTGGATCACGGCGGGCTTCTTCCTCTCTTCGTCTTTTAGATCCTTCTCTCGTCCCGGGACTGTGGTGTACTCAACATCTAGCCCAGTGACCCACTCATCCGTTGAACTGTTGAACATGCGTAGGATGCGAGCAAGCCATGCTTTCACCGTCTCGGATCCACGTGTGTAGATGACAATGAACTAATCACCGGTGATGGCTCTAACCTGGTACTCAGCAGAGACCATGGAGATTTGGGAGGCCATGGATTTTGGAGGAGGGTTAGGAGAAGTTGAACTGTTGTACCCCGCAAAAAAAACTGGGAGCGAACTAATGTGAAAGGACAGGACGACCGGGAGCGAACTGTTGTAAGGTAGAAGACGGGGACGAGTAGGGCGTGCGAACGGCGTGGGGTTGCTGGCTTGCCCGGTGGATAAACGACTGCAAGCCCCCAAAGAGTTCTCAAGAACTATGCGGGACCCACTAGATGTCATGTCTACTAGACCCATATCGTAGGCCTGACAGTATAGCTTCTGCCTGTTCGCACGCCAAGCTGGTGCGTGGATGTAACTTCACTTAATTCCGTCAAACGTCGTGCCTCCCACGACCTTCGTCTCCCTCGCGCGGTCGCGCCCTTGGAGACTTCGACCGGCTATAAATGATCAAAATTTTTTTGCCTTTTTTTAGAGAAGCAATGTTTTGCCTACTCCGCATGCATGATACTCCCTCTCGTCCTTTTTACTCCCGTCAACCATTTGCAAAGTGTTTGACCAAGTTTATACTTTTTTTGAACACCACCTTATATTAATTAACCAGCCACACCAGTACACCCATTCGATACAATATTCCAAAAACACTTAGGCGCGGTGCATTAACTTCTACCTCGTTTCTTGTTTCTTGACATATCAACCAATAGGAGATGTGGGTGTGCATGCTTTTAATGACTTGAGACTACCAAACATGACATGCAGTGGTTAGTTCATTTCATGCAATGCTATTAATTTGCAAATAAACATTAAGATCTCTCGTTTTCCCCTCCTCCTTGGTCACAGTGCACAATCTAAGATGACTTGCTCACCTAGACGGAGGGAGTACTGATTATAATGAGTATAAGAACTACGTTTTATAATGAGTGTAAAAATATTGATTTGACATTGTGAATGTTGACACATTGTGGAATAGTTTTTGAAGTCTGCAAAAGTACTCAACTACTGTTGTCGTTCTCCACAAAAAAATGTGTTTACCAATGCATGCATGAACACTAGTTACGCTAACCACCCCTCTCTTCTTTAATTCTTTGCCACATCAGTGTTTGCTATTCCCGTGTGCTAAGATACCACCATTATGGCCAGCCTTAATCATCACATGCAATAATTTAGTGCATCCTGAAATATGAACATGTGTGGGGCGTGTTTGTTTTTAATGACTTGAGACTATACCTAGCCCAGCATGCAATATGACTTATTATGCACCGTTCCCCATACCTGCAGGAAGCCCGTTCGTCTCCAAATCTTTTCCTCTCCATGTGTGGAAATAATATGCCTGCCAAACTCTCCTTCTCCCTCCGGCGGTCCCACCACTCCACCCCATGTGAAAAAATCTTCATGCATGACTCTCGTCCCGCACGCTCGTCCAATCCGTTGTGGCCAACAATATTTCCACCCCTTCGCTCCCCCGTAATTTACTCCAACAAATATGCCCACGTAGCTGTTACTTAACTGCAGGTGCATTCAGTCACTGACATATGGGCCCAACATGGGTCTGGCCCACATGTCAGTGACGCAACTGGACCTGCAGTTAAGTCAGTGCAGCTCAGTCCATATCTTACGTAGGTGTGCCATTGCTCGCTATAAATACTGTGCCTCCCACGACATTGCTATCTCCTCCCCCTCACGTTCACGTTCATCGCTATCTCCTCCCCCTCCCTCTCACGTCGACCACCACGGCATCACCCCTCCCAAGCCCTAGGAGCCCCTCGCAGCACCGCGCGGACGGTCACGCGTCACCGTTCTGTTCCTCGCCGCCACTAGTCGAGGAGGACGCGTCGGTGTTCAACTCCTCGCCGCTACGCGACGCGTCGCCGTTCTGTTCCTTGCCACCACTAGTCGAGGAGGACGCATTGGTGTTCCTCTCCTCGCTGCGACGTGTCGAGGTGGACGCGCCGGTGTTCCCAATCTCGCCAGCACGCGCGCCGGAGGACGCGTCGGCTCCCCGCTACGAGGAGAACGTCGCGCCGCCCGCCGAGCCACCAGCCTTGAGGAGCTTTGGAAAGAAATGGATGTCACCTTGTGGGAGGCTTTGCCTCCAGGAGAGCGCGCCAAAATAGAGGTGGAGAAGAAGGCCGAGGAAGAGAAGCGCACCGCGGAACAAGCTGCCTGGGAGGCCTATGTCGTGTCCGAGAGAGTCAGGCAATTGGCTCTTTGGCAGAAGGCTCGTGCGAGGGCCGTGAGGGTGGCGGAGGACGCCTGTGCCGACGCCCTGAGTGCAGTCGGGCCCAAGCGCCTCATCTACGCTTGGCGGTACATGGACCGGGTGCACTCTTCCAGCGAGGAGGAGTACCTGTTGGCGCCGGATCACCACACCGGTGAGATCACGCTCGCCCGCTGTCAAGCCGCGAATCAGCACCTCGCGAGTTGCGAGGCTGAGGATGAGGCGTTGTGTTGGCGCGCTGGGAAATGGCCGCGCACCAGGGCACTCGTGGCGCGCTGCAAGCGCTCGTGGGAGCGCCATGGCTTTTAGGAGGAGTATAATTTTTGTTTCGTAAGGCGATCTCATTAGTTTTGGGACGCAAGTGATAAATCCCGAACATTCAGGAATTTTTAGCGTCCTTAATTAAGTATGTAAAAGGGAAAGTTTGGAAACCTTGTGTATTCGTACACATTTTGTAAGTATGTGCATATAGCACAAACTTTACTATATACTATCACACTACACGTCTCTCTCGATATATGCTTGCAGACTGTGCTACTCCCTCCGTCCAGGTCAATAAGTCATCTTCGGTTGTGCACCGTGACCAAGAAGGAGGGAAGACTTATACACCTAGACAGAGGGAGTACAACTATTACTTATGTACGTGCAAATGCACGTTTTAACATTAAGATGCGGTTTTTGTAAAAGTGGAAAAACAACTCTAGTCAAGCTTGTGAAACGATTCAATGCAAAACAAATGCAAAAATGCTCGTTTGATTGTTTACTTTTAGCTTCCTTCTCTGTGGTTATTTCTCTGTCGTACTTTGTACGGAGTATCTCAATGGTTGGAAAGGCATGCAAATTCCCAAACCGCTTCCTACACCCTGTATCAATTTTTTTGCCTAAAAGGTTGTGCCGTGCAATTGGAATTCCAACTTGAGTACTACTACTAGTAAGAGTACGAGGGGCCAGTCCTTTTAGGCTTATAGATTAGTAATCCCATAACTACTACCTCCGTCCTAGTTTATTGGTCCCCATTGTAATCTGTGTCAAATTTTTGGTCAAAATTTAGCACAAATTACAATGGTGAGGAAAAACCAGTTAAATCTTTGGTCAAAATTTAGCACAAATTACAATGGTGAGGAATAAACCAGGACGGAATAGTAGTTTAGAAGCCCAAATAAATGAGTGAGGCGCCTTATTGTTACTCTCCACTGTGACTAGTCTTGTGGGAAAAGCTGGGGAAGCCGCCAAAAGAATTGGCCCTAGGAGTAGTAGCTAGGGATCGAGTGTGCGAGATGAACCGGAGAAAGTAAATGCAGAGAGATGAAATGCAAAAAAGACGGAGGGATGTGATGGTTGCTTGTCCGTTTATTTTACCAGGCCACTTATTAATGGGAGTGGTTGGGTTTTGTGATATGACGGCTTTACTGCCGCGCCACGAGCGGGGTGAGAGGTGAGACTCCCGTGCAGCGCCGCCCTCTACACGTACTACTACTCCCTCCATCCATTTTTACAGGGCCTAACTTGTCAATCTTTCGTACTAAGGCATGTCCGCAAAAAGAGGAACTGGTTTTGGGACTAGTATCTAGATCCCGTGTAATCTTGCATGCAGCCTCCTTTGAATGCCTAGCCGCTGGCCTCCCTTCCTTTAATCCCTCGCATGCAAATTACTCTCCTCCCTTTCCTACATGCATGCCCAACCATAATTCCTCAAATCATGCATGCCTTGGCTGAAATATAGAGCTCGCTCCTCCTTTGAAAATATGGTGGTGCTATCCATGCATGCAAATCAATGCGACGGCCCGAGCATTTTCACGATGGAGGGACCATGCACGACTTGCAAGAGAAAATTAAGATGGAGATGCCTCGGTTAGTTCATTTGGTTAGGTTTGTTCGGATATTATTTCATCTCTAGAGCTCTCAAACATCTGGGTGAAATAGATAAAAAGTATCTTTTGCAAACAAAAACGTTCAACTGTTCAACCTGCATCCAAAACTTGTGAAGAAATAACTCTTATTGTGCTTTGCAGGAAATGATCTTCAAGAATTAGTTTTTGAGTATCCATTGTTATACATGTTGGCTACAGATGACATGGCACTTTCTTGTAGCCAACAGTTGGCTATACTATTTAAGTATTAACCATGCCCTTATACACCTAGACGGAGGGATTAAATCAGGATGACTTGGGAGGGGGCAGAGGATATGTAAGAAATGGTTCATCATAAGTCTTTCACCAGTACTGTAGTAAAAATTCATACATGGAAGATTCTAGACTAAACCATAAATGGATACACTTTTATTCATGCGCGATACTCCAATAGAGCAAGATCATGCATGAAAGTCTCCACATGCTTAGACAGCGGATTACATTGAGCGAAGACTAATGATCAACATTTAACTTGAAAATGCAGATGTCCAGGTGAACCTCCTTGGAGTCCCCATGCACATTGTTGGAGTCCAAATAACACCATGGGTTTTCCATGTCCACATCGGCGGGAAAGTCCCAGCTCCGCAGAGTCCAAGTATGCTCGGCGTATCCAGTGTCGCCGCCCACGTGTGTAGGTCTCCTCTTCTCATGCTCATACAAGTGGTAGAAGAGCTCACCTTATAAAGGCCTACTAGCAAAATTCCAACATCGACCAGGCCGTCCATGGTGAGTGGCTGTAGGGGACGTTGCGCCAGTTGAATATATGAGCAAGTTACTACGAGATTTAATCTGAATAAGCACAAAATAAATCATGATGGCTATAATAGAGATGAAACTAATAATGTGGACTAGCATAGTAGTAGGATACAGAGTAGAAACATGAATTCTACCACGATTTCGAACAGGAAGGACATAAACACATACGGTGCAACGGGAGCAGCACCGTTGGCGTTGAGGTTGTCGCCCATGTCCAAACACCAAGTAGACACGGTCTTTGAGCACGGTTCATAGTCTTTCCACGCTCGGGCATTGAAGTTTGTAACTATTTTAGATTAGAATATACTACGCCTCCGGTGCTAGTAGTAGAGCAGAGTCCTACTCTAGTACTCTACTCAAGCAAGTTAGGGCATAGCACTGTAGGGAGTACCAGTACTGTGATCACTCAAGCAAGTTGTCTGGCATCGACATGACCCTACGTTGCTGGTATGTGTCTCATAAGTCAAGCGGCGTGTTGTAGTCATCATCACCTATCCACTTCCCGCAGCACATATTCGCTTCTCCATCATTGTCCGCACATAATCTCGTCCAATGTTCCATCCCCGCTAAGGCGCCTCCCCCTCGTCCGAAACCCAAGCACTAACAATGGCAGAACCGAGCAGCGCCCATCGAAAGAGTGGCTGGAATTCGCACCCCACAGAGGTAATCAAGCTCATTGTTTCCCATGTGGACAATCTCAGTACCATGCCGCTCGCCGCGTGCTCGTCGGGGTTCTACCGTTTACTCAAAGCCCTCAGGTCGGAGCTTTTTAAGCCAGCTCCTTGCTTGCTGATGCCGCCTGATCTTCAGAAACAGCGTGTCACACAGCATAATGATCGTAGGGTGGCGAGCATCGACCCCCTTGACTGTGACCCGATCCCCATCAGCCTCAACTACATTAACGATATGTACTGGGTCGGCATGAACATGTCTTGGATGGTGCTCATCGACGGTCGCGGCAGCTGGATGCTCATGGAGGTCTACACCCGACGATTGATCCCCCTTCCTTCGATTAACACTGCACTGCTTTGGCACCGCGGCCCAGAATACTCGGAATCTTATAGTAGCCTACATGATACCAAGTTTGATTTTCTCAAGGTTGTAATCTGCCAAGTGCCCACCAGATCTGCGAATTATAAAGACTTCAGGCTAATTGCATTCTTCAACCGTGGTCTCGCCTATCTGATAGGTCATTGCGGTAAGTGGATAAATCTGCACGTCCATCGCAGGATCATACATCCTCCATGGTTCTCTGATGCAATTGAACACAAGGGCTTCATTTACGCTGTCGACTCCTTCTATGGCTGGAAGTACTGCTGGCCTACTCCAGTCATCGCTACAAACGGCTGTTACAGCAGTATGTTACTTTCCTATGATATCATGATGGCTTGCTTATATTACTGTCAACATTTGCTGAAAAATATTTATGCTCATAACATGCTGTTCTTAAGATTAAATAAACCAAGAGCCCTTTTTTATTTGACTCCAACTTGATATGATGTTGTAGGCCGCCTGGTGTCCCTACCCTTCCTAATCCCAGAACCTTTCAAAGAAAAGCGGCATGGCAGTTGCAGGTGGTTCCGGGCTCAATCAGACGACGACGAAAGATTGATGATCGTTTGCACGTACCAGACGTGTTGTTTCGTGGAATACAATCACAGTCACTGCAAGGTCTTTGAGCAGGATCCCAGCTTCTCTGGGCCTTCAGGAATTTTTGACTGGAGGCTGGTAAGTAGCCTTGGTACACGCTCTCTGTTTGTCGGACTGAATTATCCGATTAACCAAGACATAACCAATGGCAAGGATCAGGATGGCAACACAGTTTGTTCATCAGGCAAAACTGTGTGTACACAGCGTACCATGCGTCTCTGCATGCACCATACCCTGATATGTGCCGCCACGCTCTACAGCCCAAAGTAGGAGAGAGGGTCGCAAGTATCAGACTTCGACCTGCTAGCCGGAGTTTCCCTCGTCAGGCACCCATCTGGTTCAAGCCGTCAGCCAATCTCCACAGCTTAATAAATAGTAATGTCTAACTGAGCCAGTTAGTTAGATGCGTACACTTGGTGTAGTAGGAACTTTATTTAGTTTGATGCATACACTTGTTCTTTTTTGGTAGCCCTTTTGTAATGATGGCTGATGTTTGGTGTGGAAGAGAGAGCTGCGTCTTCACTCTTCTGGCCTGTTTACTGCTTCTCTTGCACCCCCAACCCTGGTTGCTGCTGCTGCTGTTTTCAATGTACAATCAGTAGTATATTTTGTCTGTTGGTTGAATAAATATGTAGTTAGAACGACAAACACAATGTTTTGGAAGTCATTGCACGGTTCGATCCTTTAGTGCCCCGTACCATACGTAGCGCATACTATTTATCAGACGGAACACATTTTTTTTTGAAACTCGAAACACATTTTCCACTTGTTGATAACATGCAGCCCAATGATGAAGGCCCAATAGAGAAGCCCATAATTAACTGGAAGGGAGGCTCTCACATGAATCCGGCCCAGTTACATGCTCATGGTCCCCTAAACATAAATAAGTAAATAAATAAATAAATAAAACTAAATGCTCATGCACCAGGTCTTTGGGAAAATAGCTAGCCCAGTATTTCTTTTTGAAGAATACCCAAGCTAGGCCTATTTGTTTTCTCCAAATTACTGGGCTGCAAATCTTTCAAGACGAGGAGGGATGCATTCCGGCCTGGCTTAAGAGTATGGTCAATGTTTGTTAAAAGTAATATCAAAAGGGGTTGAAAATTCCAAAAAAATTATAGGAAATGGGATATAAGTTTCTTTTTTTGTTTTTGTTCTTCACTGATATCTTATACGTATTTCATTGGATTTAACATGACATAGTACTAATTTATTTTTAAATTTGTTTTACTATGACTATTAATTTTTGGATTAAGAATATTTCGTTCCCCAGCAAAAAATTGCGAATTTTCAAAATTTCCCACATATTTAGTTAATTTTTTGACCTTGGTACTGACCAGAAAATGGCCAGCAATTCTAAAAATGGAAAACGGGCTGCAATAAATTCCATATGAATTAGAAAATGAGTAAAAAATATAAAAATAATAGCAAATGGGCTGTACATGCCACGGATTTCGAGGCTGACTTGTTCATGAAAGGCTTTGTCAGTGAACACACGATTCTAGCAGCAGTTAGTGTTGGATGTCCATCCAACGGCCGACGTGCTTCTTTAATCTCTGATCTTCCTGCTCCAGCTGCCTAAACTAGTGCCGGCGGGACTGCCTGCTCCCTCCTCTTGTGGCCCGCTGTGATGCCGCGCAGGCTTCCCCGGCCCACCCTACTCCCTCCGCTGGCCTGGCCGCACGCAATCAATTGCCTCCTTATTACGCGAAAAAATGATTCCTCCCACTGACATCTGGGGTGCACCGGTTGGGAGGCTAACCTGTGGGCCTACTAAGTTGACGCGTACGCAGGGCTTGTCAACTTAGTCAACAAACAATTCTAGCAACAGTAACCGTTGGATTTGAATCGAATGGTCCTGCTGCTTCTTCAATCGCTGCTCTTCTTGCACCAGCCGACCAAACCAGCATCGGGGAGACCGCCTGCTCCCGCCTCCAGTGGCCGGCTGTGCTGCCGATGAGGCCTCATCGCCCCCTACTACTCCCACCGCTAGTCAGGCCCTGCGGCGACGGTAGCCTCACACCGCAGCCGAACCAGTGAACCCTCGTACTCCTCTCCGTGTGGGCATCCACTGCCGTGTCTTCCCCGGCTCCGCGTCATCCCCTTCCTAGGCCTCGCCGTCATCCATCGCCTTGGTGCTCTCGGCACAGCGTGGTCAACGTGGTCAACGACATTCCATCGAAAGAGTATTGTACGTGGAGAGGCTGACAACTGGGTCCACGGCCACAGCCCAGTTTTTTTGTGATTTGCCATGTAAGTCGCTTTGTCAGGCCTGTTGGGCTGCAAATCTTTCAAGACGAGGAGGAGAGCTTTCATTCGGCTGGCCGAGAAAATGGCCCATCAGTAATGAGAAATGGGCTGTACATTTTTAAAACACATCAAACCGGCAATTAGTTTCAAATATCTTTTTTTCATTTCGAGATTTGAAATTACATTAATTTTTATGCGTGGAGAATTTGTTGGATTTTATATTGATATACATTTATTTTTAAAATTATTTTGAATGTGAGTCAAAATTTTGGGATTAAAAACAGTTCGGACCGCACCGAAATATGCAAAATTTCGTATAATTTTTTAACCGTGGCCACAATATAGGCTGTAATGCTAACAAAAAGAATATGGTAAAAAAACCTTAATAATTAGCAAATGGGCTGTAAATTATTAAAAATAATGGCAGATGGGATGTATGCTGTTTCCCACAGATTTGAGGCTTTCTTAAAAAAAGGTTGACGCACAAGCTGTGACTGTTGGATGGCCATCCAACGGCCGTCGTGCTTCTTCAATATTTGCTCTTCCTGCTCCAGCCGCTCAAACAGGCGCCGGCGGGACTGCCTGCTCCCTCCTCAACGCGGCCGGCTCTGCTGCCGCGCAGGCCTCACCGCCCCACTGTACTCCCATCGCTGGCCTAGCCATCCCTCTACTCACCCACACCTGCTGTTATTCTCCGGCGACGGCGAGGCCTCGTATAGTCGAAACGTTCCCCCCGCTGTCAGCTCGGACCCACCAGATGTGCCTCCTTATTACGCACAAAAAAATGAATACTCCACCGCCTAGCTGGGACCCACCTTGGTGGGAGGCTGACTTGTGGGCCTACTAAGTTGACGGAGACGAAGGGCTTTGCCAACTTAGACAATATGAACGATTCTAGCTCCAGTGACCGTATGATGTCCATCCAACGGCCGTAGTGCTTCTTCAACCTCTGGTCTTCTTGCTCCAGCCGCCCAAAGCAGCGCCGGTCACGCCGCCTGCTCCTGCCTCCCGTGGGCGGCTGTGCTGCCGCAGAGGCCTCACTGCCCCCTACTATTCCCACTGCTGGCCAGCCCCACGGTGATGGCAGCCTCACACCGCAGCCGAATGAGTGAACCCTCATACTCCTCTCCGCGTGGGCATCCACTGCCGCGTCTTCACCAGCTCCGTGTCGTCCCCTTCCTAGGCCTCGCCGTCGTCCACCGCCCTGGTGCTCTCGGCACGGCATGGTCAACGTGGTCAAGGAATGACTTCCATCGGACGTGGACTATACATGGAGAGGCTAACAGCTGGGTCCACGGCGGTAGCAAGGAAGTGCCTCCTTATTACGCAGAAAATAATGTTTGCTCCACCTGACAGCAGGGACCCACCGGACGGGCCATCATATTTCGTGAAAAAAAACGTTTCCCCCCTGAGTGCTGGGACCCACTAGCTACACCTTCGCACGCAAGGAAGTGCGTCCGAAAAAAACGATTCGCCCCCCTGACTGCTGGGACCCACCAGCTACATCTTCGCAAGCAAGGAAGTGCTTGCCAGTCGGGACCCACCTGGTCGAAGTGTACGTAGCTTTGTCATTCTGGTCGCGAATGTGTACGTACATATATACTGGTGGATGTAGAGGCGCGCACATGTCGTAGTAGAGGCACGCACGTGTCATAGTAGAGGCGCGCACGTAGCATGTACACGTACGTACAGCGGCCAGGGAGCAAGAAAGAAAATACGGCCACGTATGTGTACATACGGGCGGGGTCTCGAATGCCTACTCGCGCATACGTACGGCGAGGGCTCATGTACATGGCTGGGTCGGAACGGAGAAACAGCGTCATCGTCGTGTTCATGGGTCGGAACGGAATGCATGGTCGTGTTAATCGAGAGGGCTTGGATGGAAGAGGCGATGGAAACGAGGCCTAGCGTACTGCAGAACGAAGGAAACGGACCTCCTACGGTCAAAACGGGGGTCCTGTTGATCGGGAGGGGTGTGGCGTACCGCAAAACGGAGGAAATGGACCTCCTACGGTCGAAACGGGGGTCCTGTTGATTGGGAGGGGTGTGGTGTACCGCAAAATGGAGGAAACGGACCTCCTACGGTCGAAACGGGGGTCCTGTTGATGGGGAGGGGTGTGGCGTACCGCAAAACGGAGGAAACGGACTTGTGTTGGAGTGCTACGGTCGAAACGGGGGTCCTGTTCATCGGGAGGGGTGTGGCGTACCGCAAAACAGGACTCCACGGGATATTGTTCATCTCCACCGTCGACCCCCTCCAGCCTCCACGAGCTACTGTTCATCCACCGTCGATCTCCTCCAGCCTCCACGGGCTCTTGTTCATCCAGCCTCCACCGCGCGCTACTCCACTGGCTACTGTTCAACCACCCCTCCACCGTCTACTGTTAATCCAGCCCTCCACACCACGGGGTCCTGTTCAACCACCCCTCCACGGGCACCCCTCCACCGTCTACTGTTCATCCTGCCCTCCACGGGGTGGTCCTGTTCATCCAGCCCTCCACGGGGTCCTGTTCAT